>NC_060264.1:8919819-9224658 GCF_021901455.1 Neodiprion lecontei | reverse complement strand
TAATTAGATACTTAAAAAAGTTGAAAACATCAGGGATATCGTATTAATTTTGTAGATATTGTTTATTTCAAAAAAAAAAACAATTGCTATATAAAGATGTATTATGATAATATTATGTACAGAAGTCATGTAAGTAAAATACTAGGATCTTACATTTCATGGAAACTTGCAACCTTCCTGCATCCACACAATCCGCACATATGTACGTAAATACCGTAGTTACTATTAATATTTGATCGCATATTTGCAATCAATCAATTAGATGAAAAACTGGTTACTGTACGCTTAATCCAAATTTAACTGCATGAGACAGAACTGGATGTGACCATGACTTATGCGCACATATCAAAATACCAATAACTCCAACTTTATCATGTTGACCACATTAAAAAATGGGCCCGATCCTCAAACCTGCGCATAAGCACCTATTTGTATAGACATGACAAAAACCTTTATCATTAATACAGCAGTATTTAAAATTAATATATGTGTAACTTATATGTTCGACACAGTTTGTATTTGCTCAAAATATGTTAGAGAACGTATACAAGTAACGGCAGAGAATTTACAGAAGTGGACAAGGTGGACAAGGTGGACAAGTAAGGGATACCGAATAAGTAATGAGATGAAATTTTTCCGGTTAAGTAAAATGGGTAAGCTGTTCGATTCTGTTGTCAAGAACATTTCGAATAGGAAACTAACTGTGCGTTTCTGACCATGTAAAGCAGGATATGTGTTGTAAATGATTATTAAATAGCCGAAAAAGCCACGAGAAAGAAAGGAAATCTGTATACATGTGCACCAATGATGTTCTTGCTCACAAAATGAAAATGGAAAGAAAAAAATATCAATGAAAGGAAAGTCTAAAATATTACATGTTCTCAGTTAAATCAAGTTTAGGCGTACGGGACTAGTACATAGGTACAGTTGAAAATTGGTTTCATACCATTTTGATGTCACTACACCACATTTTTTGTACCGGTTTTCATCCAGTACAAAATATACAACTGAATGTGCTGCTGCGTTATTTACATGTTTACTAAATATACTCAAATTAATTATCCATCTAGGAAAATAATTTTCAAACGATGTTCAATATGATTAATATAAAATCCTAGTGTATACTTTACTAATCTAAAAATACAATGCTTCGCAAATCTATGGATATAGCGATAATAATAATATTAATTTTAAAATGTTATTTGCTCGACGGCAGATGCGGCTGTATGTTTATACATAAAAGACATAGAAACTCAAGAGTGAGCAAGTACCGTTACACATTGAGACATGAACTTCTAAAACATAATATCAATTAAATCTATAAGCCTAGATTGTCTTATTTGATACTTGTTTTTACAAAACTCCAACCACACAATCATTATTATACCTGTCTGGTCAACCGAAATGTCTATCATATTTTTACCATACGAAGTGAACGTATTTCTACATATGTACAACCCTTGCATGTTACCCTTTTGTTAACACAGATTCCAAGGCATAACACTGTACTGGGTTTAAAATTCTTCAACTCTTCACTTATGTCAATGTACGAAATTCCATTCACTTGTCCAGTTCTAAAGCTGCATACTGCTCTTCATCTACTTCAGTCATCATTAAATGTCCATCCGGCAATAATAGTACCACTCGGCGAGTGCCACCTGTGAACCACAACATATTTTAATCGTTTCACACTTGACTGTAAGTAATGATAAACTTTCAGAAAACTGTTTCTTAAAAATCATAAGTATTCATAGGTAGAATATGAAAATCCAAAAAAGCTTCTGTCATTGCTGGGTGCATCTGTCAAGCGTTTTGAATCTTACTTATTATAAAGACTGTACATTTTCATTTGAACATTACTATTCTTGTTGTACTGTACATAAGGTATGTGTTTGCAAATAATTATTGTAATACCATGCATATTTAATGAGTAGTAAGATCTTGAAGTAAAAGATAAACACCCGAATATGTTTTTACAACATGTAAAACGTCTTGTGACACCTAGAAATAATTACCTGGTGTAGGTTCATCAGCTTGTACAACTTGCGCAACAACCTGAGCTTGCCCATCAGCATCTTCCTGCCCTGCTGGAACAGCTGTGCCATTATTATCCATAATAGACATTACCATTTGACTATCAGAGGATTCAGCATCTCCTTCTTTGACGTAGAACTGAGGGGTGAGATTCACTTGATCCGGCATTAGTTGGGCAACAGCCTCAGCCACTGCGTGGTCTAATGTCAACACGGAACCATCATCACCTTGTTGCTCAGTCGTGACATAGACACACTGCTGTTCGCCATCAGCACCTTGCGTAACCAGTAAGGTTTGACCGTCTTCACCTTGACTAGTCACTTGATAAACCACACCATCTTCACTGGTTATAGTTACCAAACCAGAGGTATCCTCAGCGACCTTTTTATCATCGTCAACTTTGGTGTCAGTCTTTTCATCAGTCGAAACCGGAGAAGCAGTAACAGAAGTCGACACTGTAGCTGCAGGTGAAGTTATAGCCATCGTAGAAATTACAGCAACTGTGGTAGTTGGAGTTGTAGTCAAAGACGTAACAGCCGGAATTTCGGTTACTGACGTTGATTCTGTCAGCGAAGTTGACGCAGAGGTAGTCATTGCCGTTACAGCGGGCGGAGCACTGTCATCCAGACAAGGAAGGTCTGGAGCAGCAGTTGCAGCAACAGCTACGTCCGATAAGTTAATTTGCGTTGCTTCGCTAGTCTGGACAATAGTGCCCGTCGTTCCACCTGGGCTCATCTCTACCCTCATAATGCCAGTTCCTTCGGTAAGAGAATCTAGCGACGGTAAAACCAGTTCAGCACTTGCTGTAGTTGTGGTTGTTGTTGTAGTAGTCGTATCGACTATGTCGCTTTTAGCGTCTGCAACAACAGCAGTTGTGGTGGTGGTTGTGTTGGTTGTAACAACCGCATCACTAGTAGCAACAGCAGCGACAGCAACGGTACCACTTGTAGTTTGCGGAGTTGCAGCTGGGGTAGGCTCAGGTGTTTGTTCGGCAGGCTGTTCCACCGGCTCTCCATCCGGACCCACGATGCGACCTGTCAGAGGACAGAGTGTGAAGGGACGGGGCGGGCTATCGGGTTCAATGGGAGGAATTGGCCCTGAATCAAGAGAAGGTTCGGGCTCACCGTCACTGCTACTCTCTTCAGAACCAACTTCGTGAAATTCCATATGCAAACCATCCCCGTCGGCGAGCTTACTTTCTTTCGGTTTGTTGGCACCAGGCGTTACGGACGCTGCTTCACCAGTTTTGCCTCTTCCACGTCCTGGAGTTCCGCGGGCACCGGCCAAGAGACCACGAACAGGTTTGTGCACTCCAGCTGCTTCCTGTGCTTTCTTCTTAGCCATCAATAATTTTTGCTGAGGTGAAAGCAGCGACTGTTGTTTAGCAAGCTGAGGCCTTGGTCCTTGTTTAGCTTGAGGACTGCCTACAGTTTTCTGCATCTGTTTTGGTTGGGCGCTAAGTACAGTGTACTTCGGCTTTACTTGCGTCATACCAGGACTAGGACTACTTGCGGATGTAGGGCTTTGCACGGCTCCAGTGGAGGGACGCTTCTGAAGGATTTGTCTACTTTGCTGTCCCTGTAATTGCTTGGGTGCTGGAGCTCTGACTGGAGTACGAAGTGTAGATCCCAATATACTAGTAGGTGTCGTACCTCGAAGTGGTGTTCTGGCTAGCAATGGGCGATTAACGCCACGCTGTGCGGTTCCTAGGTTGCCTCGTATTCCAGCACTCATTCTGGGCTGCAATCCCATTGTTGGTAGGTTTGGCACAGCGGTAACAACATGGATTTGTTGTAGTTGGTTGACCTCAGGCTTTGGTTGAATCTTGATAGGCTCTTGTTTCTGTACCATTGTATTTACGGCCTTTGGAGAAGATCCTTTAGATACTATCTTCATTTGAGTTACGACTTGGCTACCATCGGGCTTTGAGACAACTTTCACTGGCGTTATAGTGGAAGTAGGTTGTCCAGCAGAAAGAACTTGTTTACGGACCACGCCAGAAGCGTCGCGATTTTGTACCATTAGGACACCTTGTGTAGTCGGGGATCCTTTAACGCCAAGCTTACCACTTGGTGATGAATCCAGTTTTATTATACCATCTTTCCTTGACATTACATAGACTCCAGACGTTAGGTTTGGCATTTGTTTCGGGTCAACTTTAACGACGCCTTTAGCACTGGCTACTAGGACTGGAGTTTGGCCAGATTTTGGTGCCTCTGGTGACTGTAGGCCTAAAGAAGTTGCAAGATCAGTTCCTGAGACAACTGCACGATTTGATCCATTTGATTGTGCAGTTGCTCGATTGAACGCTCGCTGTATAACGTCACTACGGCCCATCGATTCATCTTCAGAGTCTCCTGACCAATCATCGTCACTACCGGTATCAGTTTTCATTCGTTTTGCATTAACGCTGCTAGCTTCTTCTGAATCGCTATCCGAAAATGTATTGCGCCTCTTTCCTAGCACTGTAAAAACATTCTCGTCAAATTTTACACGTAATATGTATACATGACTGAAGGTATTCGGCTAACAATTGTGACTCACGTTCGCTCTCTTCATCTTTCATCGAACCGCACCACTGTCTGACTTGGTTCATAGCCTTGGACTTACTAGATCGCATAGGTCTCCTACAAATCAAATAACAGGCTGTGAACTTTGTTGACACCATATTACATGACCTTCTGATGGTCAGTTTCAATGAGCAGAATAGAACTGTCGTAAACACAGACACTTACGTTGCTTGAGCAGCACTACTCGGCCCAGGTTTGCCAGATTCAGGCTTAGGAGTTGGTTTTTGTGCAGGCAGGGAAGGTCGAGCTGCGGCTGACTTTAGCGCAGCCGCTTGCTGCTGTGCTGCTTTGAGTTCTTTCTGCTTGGCGAGACTTCGCTCAAACTCATCAAGAAGATGTTTACATGCTTCCATATTCTCCGCTGGTTCCCACGTGGTTTGCTCACTACAACAATTTTGAAACGATTGACTGTATAAACAATTGAATACCTTCGTATAAAATGAAAATAAGTCAATTAAATCTGACAATTCATAGAGCAATAAAGTAGATAATTTAGTAGTACAAAAACTTGATAAATCTCCACATGTCACATTTTAGTAACAACTTACTGTGGAAATCCTTCCCATTTCAGCAAATATTCGAAGCATTTTTTCTTTGGATTAAATCGTTTGGCCAAAATTCTTTCAACGACATATTCTTCATCGCTTGAATCGCCATCCTCTTCACCAGGCAGCTTAGCAGGTTTCATCTATAATGTGTAGGTCATAAATAATCGTGTCACAGTTCAGTTCAGTCAACTTTCTCCAGGAGGGTCAGAACTATTTCAATCCTCGAATTATAAATTCATCTCATTCACTCCGTATTTCTCTCTTACCTTACGCTTCATTGGAGGCTTTAACTGCGGTACCTCTTTCTTCTCTTGCTCACCCACAATCTGTTCAGAAACCTTCACCAAAGTTTTTGTCTCAACTGGTTTGGCAACTTCCTTCTTAGACTCTGCCACTTCGTCAGGTTGCCCATTCCGAATTACTTTGCGAACTATCATTCGCTTTACTCCTGATTGTACAAATTCATTTCAATATTATCACCCTCACTATGCAACAATATTATTGGGGAATTTTTTTCCAAGATATACTCAAAAGATTAAAGTTTTAAGATGATTCGCATAAATGAAATAAAGACATATATGTTTATATTGTAAATCGTTATAATTACCTTCAGGATTAACAGTAGTCTGTTGACGCACGGATACTTCTTGCATTTTAGCATTGCTGATTTTCGTAAATGTTTGGATAGTTTTTCCAGCTGCGATCCAAGAATCTCTAATGTGAGTATCCATTTTACACCATTTCTGATACAATTTCCAAGAATTGGCCGCATCCCTGTCGGTGCCTTCCTGCTGTATTTGTGAATCCTTCCAAAGGAGGAATGCCCATACTTGTGCCTTTTGTTCATTCTGTAAAGTTTATCATTTTCGTTTTTTTTTTTATTCTAAAAATTAGGATTCAATAATATACAGTTTATTTAATAGCGAAGTTATTAACAGGTATATTGTTTTGATAGACTTGAATACTAACGTTACTATTTTCACGAAAATGTGACACTTTGGAGCATGCCCCTTCGGTAGTGCGATGCTCCTGGAATTCTTCGATAAAGTGAAACACAGAATGACATTGACCGCAGACTAGTACGTCGAGCTTTCCCATTTCCTCTTGCGCCACTGAATAAAATGGCAATCGATTAAGTCAAATACTTTACAATGTCTAGGCTTTACGAGTTTTTGAAAGAAAAAATATTGGGTATAGGATTTATATTCCGTACACTATGATGATGAAGGAAATGGAACCAGTAAAATACCAAAATATTGGTACAAAGTCTGAAAAATTACAGTGGAAGATGAATCTATGTTTCTTTCTATCGTCTTAAATGGAATCTTTACTAAGGTGGTCCGTATTTAGGGATTAGTCGAATTTATTATACGTCATCTCCCAAATCGGCTCCAAATAGTTTAAAAACAACATGCTATTTTCTTTAGATTTTCATCTCACTCTCACAGGCAGGAGTTAGAGTTGAGATAAAAGTCTAAAAAAGTTAAGGTACTGTTTTTAAATTATTTGGAAGTGATTTGAAAGGGGCAACTGATAGGAAATTCGTCCAAGGCCTGAATAAGGGTCACCTTAATCTTTACAAGGGAAAAAAAGGAGTATTTATCGAAATGTAGTATGTAAGTAGTGACGATTTGATTGATGAAATGTTTATGCTATAAGTAAATGTAGATCATCTCTACACTGGAAAACCAGGTATATAGCCTAAATGAAACTGTTTGACATAGGAATGTGGGTAACGATTGATCAGGGATATAAATCTCAGTCAAGTATACATTGTAGAAAAGATTCAAACGAGGTATAAACACAAGGATCTTATTGACAATTCAATTTCAGGTATAAATTTTAACCATTGAAATATAAAAATTTTATAGTAGAAAGTATTATATTTTTCCATATATAAAATTGCGAAAACCATGTTTTGACAGCATTAGAAAAATCTTGTGGTTAAATCTACAAAGGCGCATACTCAGTTTTGAACCAAAATTACAGTACCAAATACCATTACAGTGTATTCAACATCGATTGAAATTGATAAATTGGTTAAAGGAAATATAGCACAGCTGTAGAAAATTCGATACAATTTATATCTTTTGAATAATGAATTTTGATTGTATAAACAGGTCTTGTGATAGATAACGTATCTGAGAAAAGTGAAGTATCTGACTTCGATTTGACAAAGTAACTCGTAAAATTTATTGCATATTCTTTCAAATAAAAAATATCGACTATTACTTTTAGTGCATGAGTCCTGAAACCACTATTCTTAGTTTCAATTTACAACTTTCACATCGAGTGAATGCTGCACTAAACATCACCAAGCTGTCAAACAAGATGACTTTGTGAATCAACGGAATTATTGTTATTAGCTAATTGTAAGTCGGGTATATTTGGTGAATTTTTTCATGGACTTTTAAAATTGATCCTATATATTACATTAGACTCGTCAAGTTTGTTGTGTATTCCTGGAAATATTGGGGTGTTGGAAAATTATAAAATTTTTTTTTAGTCTTACTATTGTGATTGTGATAAGACATCCCAAATATCAAGTTTTTGGGAAGCCTTTTCGATTAAATGTATTCGAGTAAAAACTGACCCTATCAGCCACAAGCATCAAAACAATTAAAAGAATGGAGATATTTATCAATAATCAGTTATCCGAAACTGAACTGAAAATTGCTAAACTTATATGTGGCTGAAATTAGTAACTTTAACATACAACGAGATGTTGAAACCAGAACTACTATTTTGTATCGTCAGAATAACTGGAGAAGTTCAATTTACAAAATTTGAGATATTTGATGCTGTGTTACGGTTTACTTAATTTCGCGTTATCCCAAAGTTGCAAAATAACAAATTTTTGAAAAATTCATGATTACAATACCATTACGAACTTGAATCTGATAAACTTATTGGGATTGAAATGGAATTAAACCTCAGAAAAAAGTAATTAGAAACCCAGTCTCATTGATATTGTAGAAACAACTGAACTTTACTCGAATTGCTTTAAAGTGAGCCTACCTGGTTGCATCAAGAATAGCGAGTTGCCTCAAGAATAGTGAGTTGCCTCAAGAAGAGCGGAAAGTGAATTGCTGCGAGCCTTGTACGTTATAGAATACCGGAGCACCAGGTTCTTGAAAATGATGTACCACCGTGCTGCCTGGTCTATTATGTTTATGCGTGTATAAATGAAAGTTAGAGTTACCTTTGATCGCAGCAGGATTTTTGTTTATGGCTGCAGGGCCATCACCTCCCTCCATCTTGCGACTAGTGTCTTTGAATCTTCTTGCGGACGATTATTTTCTAGAATAAATTCTTGGTTTAACAAATAGAGATGAAGATTTTTATCTCGTCGTTGTAACACTGCTAGCAAAATTTTATTTTTGATAAGAACAAGGGAACAAGTAATTGTCCGTGTATAACATATATTGTTGAAAATCATAATATCTTGATAAATTTATACTTTGCAGCTAGTGTATGTGCTCAGAAAAGAAATACGGAACGTCGCCGCATTCGGATACACAATTGGTTAAAATGAAACCAAAACAGTGTGAAAAATGTGCAAGGCATAATGGGGTTTGAACGAAATCCGACATTCCCGCATAAAAGTGGTCAAGGAGGTTGGGGAGCGTGGTAGAGTCGAATGAACGCGACAACCAGTGGCGTAAAATTTCGCTGGATTTTTATGATATGAGAGCCGAGGAGAATAAATACCCGGTTGTAAAGCGTGGGTCTTTCGGGCCTATTGAACGGCGTTGTTTGAGCGCACGATGTTTTAATAGAATCTGTAATCCGAGGTTAAATTCGATGATTTTAATCGGGATGCCATTGCCGCCGCTGCAGCAACACACGACTATGAATTTCTACAGTCCGTCCACCGTCCACGAGCAAGCCGATCCTCGTCAAGATGGCTCTTCCACCATAAAAACTATCGCGGTAATCAGGGAATCACTTCCCCTCTTGACAAATATATATTTTCGAACACACTTGTCCGATAAATGATAAATGTCGATTGGGGGACTTTTTATTTGAGAAAAACTTACGCGCGTTAATTAAATACGATCCGGCGTATAATAATCGTATGTTGAAGCTACGATATTATAGAAAATTCCCGTCAATCCTCAGGACAAAAACAGCGATCGCGTCTGGCGACGGTGGCGCCAAACGCTAGTATCGCTCACCCGCCACGGCGGCACAATAATTTTGGCGGGAATGTATTCCTTCTTTGTTTGAAAGCACGACTACGAAATTTGGAGAATTTTTTCAGGCATATACGCAACTCAAAGTATTTACCGCGACGTTTATAACGTGAAAAAATTCATCGCTCAATGTACAAGAGCTTATTTTATTCGGCATTCGAAGAAACTCGTTTGAATCTCCCGCTGGTGAAGCCGGATCCGCAAGTGCGTAGTCCAAGTACATAAGTTGATAATTTCGATTTGCTAGAATCTTGATTGGAATATTCGAGTATGCGCTTTGAAAATCAATAGCCGTTGAAATTTATTTTTAAGAATTATTTTTCACATCGTTCGTGGTTCAACCACTGAATAATCCCAGTATATTTAGTCAATAAAATCGCTCTGTCCAAAAGATACGCACACATTACGTAGTACTTAAATTATCTCGATAGGTATGTACAAGCTGGATGATATGATATGTCTATACATGTAATTACCAAAATGTTATTGTTTTACTCCACGTCCCGGCATTTCAAAAATAAACATCTATTGCGAGAAATTAAGTATTTGACTATACTTTCGCGCCAGTTCAACGCATCGTATCTGGCGTCGGTTATCCGTTATTATTGTTGTTATTAATATGTGTTATTGTTATTATCACTATTATCACCCATTTCTTACCATAAACCAGGGAGTACACCTAAAATGAATAAAACAATCTTTCAAGAATTTTTTCACCGCCATATTGGCATGCCTTGCGATATAAACAAATATAACCTTCGTTTACTACTGTTTACTACTAACCAAAGTTGCTAATAATGTCTCTGATCACATTTGTTCTTTTATTGTGTAATGCACAGAGTAAATAAAGTGAAATAAAGGCTTCGATCGCTTCCGATTTACGAAAACGACATTATTATTTGGGAAATAAATTACGATCCGTCCATTTCCTACGTTATAGTACGAAAATTTTTCCAACCTTCGAATTAACCTTATAGCTCCGAAATTTACTTGATTCGCGCCAACCTGCGCGCTAATGCTTACTTATTTTTCACAGCATCTTGTTTAATATTTAGAATAAATCAAGGACAGGTAGAGAATTGAAATCTTCGTCAAAACCTCAAATGCCATAAAATTTGAGGTTATCAAACACACATGAGTCGGTGTGACAATTCTTTTATTGATATTGTTTCAAATGCAGATGAAGTCATGATCAAAATTTATCAAATCAGGTTCAACACATCATTTCTATCGAAATTAATACACGTCAGTGGACTAAGTTCGTCAAAGATTTTTTACCTCCAAGTCTACGATACTTTTTGATTTGTCAATTCGATTACAAAATCTTGTGTACATTTCTTCATTTTTGAGCTGAGGCGAGCATTTGTGTAGAAAGTAAGGAAGCTTATGCGTAATCGATATCCGAGCTGTAAGATTGATTTGAATATGGATAAAAATCTTATTATTCTTACATTAACTAAATTAATTGCAATCTACATCAACCACCTTACATGTTAGATTTATTCAAACCATGGCTGACGAGGATGACGGAAAGGAATATCGGTGGGAAACAGGATATGAGAAAACATGGTACGCTATTCAGAACCCTGATTAATTTTTATCGATAATTGTTTGATTGAGATGTCGGTAATTGCTTAGCAACCAAATTAAGACTTTTACTCAATGAATTTACCGTGCTTGCAGTTACCAAACATTACAAAAGACTGCACCTGAGGTTCGAATTGATTGAGATTGAAAATTTACAATCTTAATAATACTGAATTTCCATAATGAGCAGATGTGGAGCAATACAATAATTAGCCTAAGATTTACATACATATTTTAGGCTTACGCATAATTTACCAGGTTTCACTCATCCTCCAAAAACTGTCTATTATAACTTGATATTAACAGCGATTTGAATTTACAATTATGCTTGATTAATCAGAAATTCTCAGCCAAATCAACCAATTTAAAGATCAAACCATTTTTTCTTTGGTAAATTGGCTAATTTTTTTACATACAAGCATATTAGTACTGTGTATCTATCATTTTTTAGGGAGGCGATCAAGGAAGACGACGATGGCTTGTTGGAAGGGGCGGTGGCAGACATTATTCAAAGAGCGAAGAGGAAACGTCAGTCGGAAAGACATGGCGGTGCAAGGCTGGGAATGATGAGACATCTTTACATCGTTCTAGACTGTTCCGAAGCTATGTCTAATCAGGATTTGAAACCAACGAGATTACGTTGTTCTATAAAAGTAGGTTGACATGAACGTAACTATCTTGAAAAACCAACAGTAGTCTGGCAGTCTTATTGTTTGGGAAGATTCAGTTAAAATCTACATCATTCTCCTCAGTATGCACAATCCACATTTTCTTCATCAGTCATGTCGAGCTTCAGCATTCAATTTGTACTTGATGAATTTGTTCAATAACTCTAAATCATTTTCGAAAAAAAAAAAAAACTTTTTTTACATCTGGTACAATAATGAGAATTTAAGTAGCGTAAGTTTGAAGTTTTCGTATGCCACAGCAAGTTGATATATTTTGGACTTTGCAGACAGAAAATACTTGTGAAAATTAGTTTTGAGTGTGAAAAGTCAAGGAATTTTATTTAATTGAAAGAAAAATTTTATTTCAGCTTTTGGAAGATTTCATTGATGAATTCTTTGATCAAAATCCTATAAGTCAACTAGGTTTGATAATAACGAGAAATAAACGGGCTGAGAAATTGAGTGAACTTGCCGGAAACCCAAAGAAACACATCAAGGTATTGCACTATACTTAAATATCATTTGAATCTTCAAGAATCTCTAACCACTTGTTCTTCTATTATTAACGATCATATAGCTCCCACAATAGTGCAGATTTTCTGATGGAAAGCATTTTACAGTGTGTGGATTTCGTCCATTCAAATCAGAGTCTCTTTATTAGGTTTATATCAATGTCGATCAACTTTTTTCCTGAACTTTATTGTCACACTTAGCAAACTTACCTTTTTCTATCTCAGGAATTGAAGGGCTTGCATCTTACAGCTCTGACGGGTGAACCATCGATTCAAAACTCTCTAGAACTGGCACTAAAATCCCTGAAATTGCTGCCGTCGCATGCAAGTAGGGAAATTCTTGTGCTGATGGGTTCGCTAACTACCTGTGACCCAGGGGATATTAACACTACGATTGAAGTACGTCATGGTATCATAATTCGTGATATTGTAGGGCATTTTTTAAAAACAATGCTCGTGATGTTCTCATAATCAGCTTATAATTCTACTTACAGATTTTGAAATCTGAAGGAGTGCGCTGTAGTGTAATAGGATTAGCTGCTGAATTGCATATCTGTAAACGTTTGGCTACCGCGACTGGTGGCGATCACGGAGTTGTTTTAGACGACAAACATTTCAAAGAACAATTGAGCATTCATGTAGATCCACCAGCAGCTGCTACCAGATTAGACTCGGCTCTGGTGAAGATGGGTTTCCCTCATCATGCATTGCATTCAACCACTGAAACCCCAATGACGATGTGCATGTGGCAAGTAGTATTTCTTGTAATTCTTGAAGACTACTCCACAGTCAAAATAAGTTTCTTTGATCATTACTAATACTATTCTTATTATGTTATTATTTAAACAACGGTATTATGTACCTGTATTATGATTGTTTCAATTTTTATTTTCTATTCCTTCATTCAGCCACGTTGAAAGTTCAGAAGAAGACAGTAAACTTGTGACGACTGGATACTTATGTCCACAATGTCTGAGTAAACATTGCGAATTACCGGTCGAATGTCGAGCATGTGGACTGACCCTTGTATCAGCTCCACATTTGGCTCGTTCTTATCACCATTTATTTCCGGTTGAAAACTATAAAGAAGTAACTTACGAAGGTTCTCCTTCCATATGCTACGGGTGTAGAAGAGTCCTTACTCAATTAGACAAGAAGGTGAGTTACAATCGATTGCAGGTTTCACAATAGTTTTCTTATTTCCCTAAAAGTACCCTGTAAGCACTCTAAGCCTGAAGGTTTTCTCTATATGTACTTTTAAGCACACCATTTGCCCCTCAAAACTACCTATTTTGGGCAGCTTGTCCTGTTCTTTCAATTTTTATTAGCATTTCACTAGCTGGTTACGTCCAAATTTTTAACTAAGTGCACAGGTTTCAATCACGAAAAAGAGAATAAGAGCCGTGTTCGACATGCAATTTCTATTAAAAACATGCTAAAACATTTTGGTTTCAAGCAAAAATACAGAAATGGCATAACATTTACGAAATCGCTATAGTAATACTTCGATTTCATGTCATATCTTTACTTTTCTGAAAAAGCAAAATGTTCTAGCATATTCTTATTCTGACTTGTAAGTCGAATGTGGCTGTTATGCTTTTTTCGCATTGAAGATCTGTGGACTTTGATATTTGGATATATCTAAGTTCACATCGAAATTAAATATAACATCATCTCAAATGTTTTCTTTCGCTGGAACTGCGCAAAGATTTTACAATCCTAACAACCACCTATTTTCATAAATTATCCCCTATTTTCCCCTAAATTATCCGTGTTGAGCGCTATGAAATGTAGGATTGGCAAAATTATTCATTATATAGGTATATAAATGTCGTATTTTACTTCATGGAGATGTTCATTCTGATACTTGAAACTCAAAAGCTATGGTTTTATTGTTTCAGGTATACATGTGCGGTAAATGCCAGCAAGGCTTTTGTTTGGACTGTGAAATTTTTATCCACGAAACACTCCACACCTGTCCTGGATGTGCAACGAATCCTGATACGTTTCAGATATCTTCAGAGAAGATTTCAATCAATTAGAGTAAAAAAGTAAATGTGTTGATCCACATCGATACTTGGTTTTTATACTTATCAGACTTAATTTATCCTTAGACTTAAGCGAACTGATAAAATAAAAATGAAAAAAAATGTAACAAAATTTTTTTGTAACAACGCCATGCATTTTTACAGTTTTGATTAAAAAAAAAATCCATAGTATTGCTTATACTTTAGTATTTACTTTGAAGTACTCAGTTAATTTTTAGCAGGGCACTGGTCCGTAGAATGCGATTGAGAGCTCTTCAATGCACATTTTGATTGATCCTTTTCAGCTGTAAACACGACAATTGCATTGCGCAATGAGCTCGAACACGCGTTCAATAACAGAGGTTCTGACCTTGCGAGCAATGGAGCTGGTGAACTAATCACGAGTTGGTTTCGCGGAGAATTCATGACTTGAAATCCTCTTTTTCATTCTTGCTGAATATCGCCATCACTAACGTTGGAAGAATGTAACAAACTTAATTTTTCAAAGCATTAAACATCTTGTTTCAAGGTTTAACTCTCCGCGAGTGGCTTCCGTTGGGTTTTACATGAATGTAATCATATTGGCAACGCATTGCAAAACATTCGCGCAATGTTTATTGACTGAGAAATTCTTGAACCGTTAAAGTACCAAGAAATGCTGCTGACATCGATCGTGCCTATAGTACGATTCCAACGATTTGCTTTCGAGTCAAGTATTTCAGGTTTTATTCCACACGTTCGTTACAAGGAAAAATAAATCAAACGTCATCTCGAAATTTTATTTCCAAGAAAGCTTAAAAGTCTCAAAACTGAATCTATGGAATAAATGATAATACAAGTCGTTTAACGCGTATAGCGAAAAAGGATGAACCATAAATTTTTTTTAAGATTAGCTGTCAGTAAAATGGTTTTTAATATTAGGGAAACAAAAAAATATCCCAACATAAAGACTATTAGAAAAATATTTTATCTTTACACGAGTTTGTATGTGAGAATTCGTGAATTTGTGATACCATCTTTTGATGACATTAAGTTAAAGTTTCTGCAGCTGGATTTTCCAAGGATATTACATGAATATTTTGTCAAACAGTCGAGGGATATTGTCGTGTTTTTAAAAACTTTAGAAGTATTCTTCGCTTGTGATTGTGCAAAACTTGGATAACAACTGAGCAAACTACAATGAATCCGACAGTAGAGACAATTTGGCAGTCGCGATCTATTTGTTCACATCTAAGAAGTTGGTCCAATGTTCACACGTCAATCTTCTGTCGATTTGAATTTTATTTATTATTTGACTAACTTGACCTACTTAAAAAATTTTTTGTTTCAAGAAGTACCATAAAAAATTAACGCAACTGGTGAACATTTTTTAGCATAGTTTTCCAGAAATTTTCAAAGAAACGTTGGTTTATTCGTATGAAAGTCAGAGTTTTTCTCAGTCATAAAGAATCGAAGCATCCGATATTCACACAGAGAAATGCATAAACTCGTAAAATTCGGTGTGCATCAATACGAAGAGAATGTAATTTTAGTTGGTACTCTCGTGTCTGCAGCTTCCAGCACTTCAGTTTGACTCATGCAGGTAGCGTTATTTATAAATTTTTTTTTTTCATTAACCTTTAGCCTGGTTGACGTCACTTTCAACAGAGATGATCTCTGCTTTAAGTAACTATCCTTGTACTTTTCGGCTATGTCAGTTCAGAGAACCTCATTAGAATTTAGAATTGGCTTAATTTGAAATTGAAAATCAGACACTAATCCTTTTCCAAAATTTTTGGATTCTACGTTTCGTGAAACGATTACGTTTCGGTGGGTACATCGTTAATTGTCACCGCATATGAGAATGTTGTACACTTCGTCATGCCTCGTCCTCGACGTCAAATATGCCTACCAAATGCGGTAGAAAACACGTTGAAAAGTTGTTGCATAAAAATTGCAACGCTGACTGGAAAACAAGTTATTATAAAGTGCGATTGAAATAATGACGTAAGAGACCATCAGAGATTCGTACAACCATATTTATTAAAAACGGTTAAACAACTCTTTCTAGATTTCTTGAATCCAACGACGTGGATTCGGATCCAATGAAATCCAGGGTTTGTTGCATTTCTGATCAAAAATTGAATTAGAATAGAATAGAACAGCATATTTATTCATCCATAGCAATGTTGGATAATATTACAATTAAACATAATCAACAAAAACCGGTATATAGATATAATAAACATTCATAAATACATGCCATAGGTAGCGAAACGTGAGGAAATTGTTAAGAACGTAAATACTAAAAAGAAAGATGAGCGACATGGACAATAAAAACCGGTAACTTATAACCAGAACTAAGGCTAAACTAAACTAAACTAGTGTCTAAGCTATTTCTGCAGAGTTCTTAGGGTGAGTCTGAAAAAGATACTCTCGTAGGCGGGATATGAATAGAGGGAGTGAATAATTAATATGTTCGGTTAGAATCGAGGGTAGCGATTCCCAAAAACAGGGAAAGATCACCGATGATTCTCAGTGGCGAAAATGGGAATGACAAAATCACCTCTTTCTTAGGGAATAGAACATACACGTAGGATGATGAGATCGATCGGATCACTTCGAAAAATAGCCGAACAACCCGCGATCACGGACACAAAATCTCACTCGGTATGGAGTGAATTATACACAGGTAGAACGAATAATAATTGCCCAATCCGCAGAAAGCGAAAGAATTGAGGGGGAATAAATGTGGTCCCTGGATCCAAAGGCTCCGGTTTCGGACGATATACGCGTAAAGAATCCAAACGAGTTTGCAGCTGTGAGAAGAACCTATTGGACAGGATTTGGACAGGTGATGAGAGGAAGGATTCCGCCGACCGGCGAGGAGTGAAGAGGAGCTCAAACTCTGCGAGAAGTTTGACGGGAAAATTGTATGCGTGTAATTTTTAGTTCCGGTTACCGCTCATTGTCAGTCCTTAACTGTTTTCATTTTTTAACACAATCGAAAAATATAATTCTAGGTAGAAAATGAAAATTAGTTTTCTAGCTGTTACCGGAAAGTCTGGTATCCGTTGCTATTCTTTATCATTACGATCACTGTTGCTATATTTTCTTGCAACCGTTGCGAAAATTTAACGATAGCGCAACAATAAATTAAGGGACAACACCACTGTGACCCCTGTTTTTTTGTTTTTTTTTTTACATTTTTCAACATTTTTTTTTGGGGGGAAAAATAAGAGATATTCGGAAAATTTTTTTTGCATTATTTTCCTTGCTTATTAATTCTTCAAAAAACATTTTTTACACATTTTTCACGCCGCATGGTGGCGCTGGGGAAGCCGTCATTGTACGGACGATATCTTCTAGTTTGACAAGAATTTTTTTTTTCAGGTTTCATCCACGGAGAAGGCCGGAATCACTGCAGCAGTGGAGGACCTTTTTTTTCAGCGCCGTCGGAGATCAAAAATTTTACCGCCTATTCTCAAAATATGTACAAATATACCCTTGAAATTTTAAAATAATTGATAAGGCAGTTTTTTGTTTCTTTTTTTCTAAATTCCCAACAATCGCCTTTTTTTAGGCTGTCACATTAGGTGTGCCCGTTAATCACCGGTCTGTTATTCCAGCGGCAATTCCCCCCCTCCAGTCGTTAAAAACGGCAGGCGAAACGCAAGCTTCCCCCTACTCGCGAAATTTCCGCCGTTTGGTTCGAGCCGCCGATACAGTCTTTCGACGTACTCGATGTCTTTTACAATTTCTAGACGCAAGAGTTTAAAGCCTCGAGTACTTTAGAGCGGACGTAACTTTCGCAGAGCAGAGTTTCAATCCGCGTCGCTTTACTCGCAATCGGAGAGCAGCCGATTCGACCGCATGATCGATTCGGGTGGAGACCCAGTTTTTTTTTTCACCTGGTCTCTGTTATCTCAACTTCGGAGCCCGCGGGGAATTCCGCGTTTCGATTATCTACTCGTTTTCGTTCTCTTCCTCGACCTTAGACTGAAAACAACGAAGTTCTGTCTGGTGCGAAGTCTCACTAATCACACTCTGATTGAACTTCAATCATCACCGCCGAAGAACCTCTGTGAGTATGTATAAAAACAACACTAATCATTGTATCTGCGTACAATTGTGACGTTAGACGCTTTGCTTGATGCACAATTGTCACGCGAAACTTTGCTTCTACTTGGCAGAAACTGTTGTCGTATAATAATTACATACCGTGTGCTAGAATGCGTAATGCGAAAGAAAGTCGAGTATTCTCTCACGAATTTCAACAATTTTCACTTCGACCCGGTCAGATCGCAGATATTTAAAGACTATACATATATACGTATATCTGAACGTCGTCCTATTTATCATTCGAAATTTCGAAAGCACATTTTTCGCGCTCGATATTATACCGCATGGACGCGGGTATCTATATGTATGTAACAAATTAGAATTCTTATATTCAAGGCAGTTTCACAGTCTAGTTGTTCGGTTCAGTAATTATTCAAATGACACTGAAAAAGGAGTTGACTATGAATGCCGGTCATTCGACCCGAAGTGTTAATTATCCTCTTGTATTGTGCGCAGAAAAATTTTCGGCTTCTTAAGGCATGATTGTCTGTAAAACGAGTGAAACAATTCCGATGGAGAGAGAAGGGAACACGCGATATCTTGTCTACCTGTAACGTACACTTTGTTACGCCAGAGATAGCGGAGTACTTTCTTAGCTGATCGTGGGATCAGCGAGTGCTTAATTTTTATCTGACAAGTGACGGCGAAATTGATTGATTGTTATCTCTTCCGATTAGTGGAATTCACGCATTTCCAGCACACGCGTCCAGGCTACTTTCCGCAATTTATCATAATCTAAGGACAGGCGAGTATTTGCGAATCAATGATCGATCAGCGATGACAAAATCTATAACACATTGAATCCCATCGAGTATCGAGACGTTATCGCATCTACGAGACAAATGTGCAAATTTGTCACACATATGGGATTATTCGTATTAGCACGATTAGATTTGAAATTTATAACTGCAGGTGGATATAATATACCATTCGGTGGAAGAAAATTAGTTTTATACATTCCTAGCTCTTTTAATTGCTGTTTAGAATTCATACTTCCGGAATAAATTAAAGTCGCACGTTAGATAAAGCGACCAAAATTTTAACTCGGATATCGTGGCCCACAAACGTTACAGATTTCTACGCGAATACCGAAGGCCGGTTGTTACAACAGCGGACCTAAAACGCAGGTCGGCTGTCTTACATTTCGTGTGATGTAATTGCGCGCATAACTCACACACGCATCGAACAAGGAGTACTTAAGGGCCTCGAACTCGGGGTTCTGTAATTATAGATTGATCTTCAGTGCCAAATATCATTTTCCAGGATATGGAAAATCTTTCATTTTACAACTCGATTGTAAATGATGAGCCTTCCATGCAATATGCTCGCATAATGTACTTGGACTATCGAAAAGCGTACAACTTTCTAATTGTTTGAAATAACAACGACTAGTAAAGTAGATTGTCCGTTAGATTTATGGAGATGGAAGTGTAATACCGAATCTCGAAATGCTTACTAATTTATAAACTTCCAATTGTTCAAGTTCAAATTTTAGATGAATAATTTGACAAAACAAATGCTTTCTCACCTCTTTGGGAACCAGATTATTTCCAATTGCATTTTGTTATACAATTGAATGAAAAAATAAACTCTTCGATTTTAAAATGCTACGCGAATCTTTTCAAGATCCGTTTCGAAATTAACTGTAATACCTAATCAATGCTCGAACTACACAGTTTGGCATTTGTAACGCAGAAAGCTTTTCGAACTTTGGAATTGGTGGCTATTTCGAACGATGCGAACACGTTGCGTGAAAATCAAAACCATTGAGGAAATACATGAAGCGTATAATTGGTCGAAGAGGATTTTTGATGAAACCATGGATATATTTACCTTGTATCTATGGTGAAACTGAATCTGCGGATAATACTGCAGAGAACCTGGATCGCGGATAATAAACACTCTCAGAATGAATGGCACCTGTAATTGAAAAGGCGATTGGGGTTTGCAATGAAATTTTTTTATTTCATATTCTTGTAGATTGGAAAAAAATATTTCGGACGTATTTTTTATTTTTTCGATCGAATCAAAACTGCCATTAACATAACAGATTGAAAACTATAACATTGTGACGTCACCCATGTTAAGATATATATATACATATATGTTAAAATCAGTGAAATTCAATCACCTATAACATGAAAAATTATCATTTTTAACGAAAAACAAAAAATACGTCCTCATTATTTTGGCTTGCACTCCATTATGCACCCTTAAAAATGGAAAAAAAAATTTCATCGGAAACTCCAATTCCCTGAATGTCCTCTCCTGCGTCATAAAATTTAAATGCAAGCCTTCTGCGTGTAATTTATTCTGATATTTATGTCGGGGGAAGTTTTTCTTTCATTTTTTCCTTCCTTACCTGTTTGACATGCGAAATCATAATTGACCGGATAAGTTGATCGCGTGATTTGTGTATCGTAAGACCATGCCCAGAGGGCTATCAAATTATCTAAGGTAACATATTCGTTCGATATTTTATAACTCTTGTGTAATGTATATGGGGCATGTCACGTCAAAATCAAAGCAGTCCACGTACGTACATACCTCACCCCCCTTTGATTCTGATCATTTTTTAGTACGATGTTCTTACAAACCCAAAAGGTTCTAGAGAATTTTTTCAAATTTTCTTCCGCCACTGGTGAAGTTTATACAAAGTACTTTTTTAAATCTTAAAAAATTCACACTGATTCTGTGATTCGAAATATGATTCTTGAGCAACACGCGATAATGGGTTCTCAATATTTACTACTTTCTTCGCAAGTTTTTAGTTTTTCCACGAAAATGGTAGTTTTCGGAATTGGTTTTTCGATTTTTTTCAAATTTCACCGTTAACTAAAAAAATCTGAAAAAATAATCCGAGACCTGTTTGGCACCGTATGAACATCATACTAAAAAGTGATTAAAATCAAAGAGGATGAGGTACATGGGCTAATAATTCGACGTGGAATGCTCCGTATAAATGTATATAAAGCACGATACGCCAAGTTCAAATATTCGAACGAATATGCGTTTTTTATCTTACGTATGATTTAGGTTGATTTATTTTCCTTATTTCATTTATTTTCCTTATTTTCAACAGAGAGTCAAACAGTTGTCGACTTGATCGCGTATAGGTGTAATAAATTACAACGCCGACTTAGTTAAATTCAGGAACCTTGAAATATCAGTTTCCGCATTATTATCACTTCTTTACTTATTATCGTTAAAAAAGGAAAGAAACGGATGCAACCGCAGATTTCTTGGGTTTTTTCTTACGTAACGGCAAACCGGAAGAGCGACTTCCAATAAGTATAAGCAGTATTATAATTGTAAAATTCTCTTAAAAATGGCGAGGTCAAGTTCCACTAAGTGTGATTACACACCGAAAAAATACAATTTGTTATGGTTATCAGAAAATACTGTTTAACTGGGTATCTTTACAATAACGTATTAAACATTGTCGATATTGCAAGAAAATGTGGCAAACGTAGCGAAATAGCGTAATTATACTTGTCAATACTAGACTTTCTGGTTATTCCGACATTAAAAATGTTTGTACGGTAGACTAAATTTTTTAGTTAACTAACGCCTAAATCGAAGTTACAAATGAGAATAATTAAGGACCGTATGATAATAAGAACTATAAATTTCACTCGGTGCATATAACGTTATTGAAAAAATGTTAACAAATTTAGAAAGCTTTCGTATGCTTCGAATTTATAGATTGAGAGAAATTTTTCGTTCCAGTTACCGCTCAGTCCTAGACTATTTTCATTTTTTACCACAATCGAAAAATATAATTCTAGGTAGAAAATGAAAATTAGTTTTACACCTCTTACAAGAAATTCTAGTATCCGTTAGTTACCATTCTTTCTCATTACGATCACTGTTACTAGATTTTCTTGCAACTTTTGGGAAAATTTAACGCTCGTGCTACGATAAATTGACGTTAAAGCTTTGTTTAATTAAAAAAGTAGAGTAAACCTCACAAACTGATTTTGCGTTGCAGTAACCAAAAAAGGATCGACGATAGCGCGAAATATTTACGCGTACCTCGTTTTTCGAAATTCCAACAACATTCGAACAGTTTTTTTTAACGATACATGTTTTACTCAATTTTTCTAGCTACTGTAACAAATGAAATTTTCCTCAGTGTGAAATTTTTAAAATACATGCCAACTATGACACAACAAATTGCTAAATTTTCGCGTCTGTACGTTCGTTAGAGATTGAACGGAATTTCTTTAAAGTTCGGTGTTAATTAAGAGGCAGAGATCGATCGATGCATCGCGACGTTGACGTATCTAGACGCGTATCATGATCCATTGTGATTCCCGTAAGTCCGCAGCGCGCGAAATTACGAAACTCGTAGACAACATATTGTTCGTACCTCGTGAAGCTGGCATTGACACACCTGTATTACCTACCTGCGTAACTGTACGATAAATGCATACAGAGTGCAACCGTGATTGTTTATTTCGTAGTCTCTTATTGCGCGTTACAACAGAGAGCCTACATTGCAGAAGCGGCTCGAACTGATCATTATACGTGCGCGAGGCTGCAAGTAAGATAAAATTTAATTGCCGTTGACAGTGCAGGGACGGTGAAGAAACGATGACGGCTCGTTTCAGTGCGTAATAAATTACGCCTGTAACCCAGTGCCAAAATCGGAGATTCAATTTTCCTCGTCTGCTTTTGTATTTTTTAATATTTGCCAATCAGCTGCCCACGCATCGACGCTGCTTTCGTTTGCAATTATCCAGGTTTTCGTGTTAATTGAATGCCTCGAATAATTCGAAGCTGCGATCTTAACCGCATCTTCAAGTGTATTTAAAATTAGCTATCGATGTTGCCACTCCTTTGCACTTTCATCGCCAAACGAGATGCCGATGTGACAGCAAATATTTCATTTTATTTCATTCGACTTTTATTACCTACTTCTCATTTGCAAAGTTACATAAGGAGGAATTCTTAATTCAGTTTCTGCACACTCTACGTCTAAATGTACGGAAAGGTGATCGGCGTAGCTGTATCGAGATACCGAAAGACCTTTGCGGACTTCTGCAAAAATTCCTCGGCTCGGCCTCATTTTTCAAACCAGTTTTTTACAGCGATCAGTCGAACGCTGTATAACTTAGGTGTACAAGGCTTGGCCGATCGGGGACACGTGCAAATCAACGCTCCGGCTCTTTTCAAAAAATTTTCGCCATCCAACAAGTAGGTTTTGCAATACGTTATCGGATAACTTTCCCAGATGCGTGCGACAGACGCGAAAAACAATCCGAAAATTGACTCGCCAGAGCGGATGGTATTAAAAAATTAAGTAAATATTCGAGTAATTCAATCGCGGCTTTGAAAATTGCGTTAAATTAGATGTTCGTAAAAAAAAGTTTCTTCTCTAAAACAGCGGAATAGAAAATTAACATTCAACGTTATTCGAGAATCTCGAGGAAGTTTAATTGCAATCATTTTTCTTGTTGATGAATGTCAGTTTATTTTCTAACAATGCCGACAACTCGATTAAGCAACTGCGATTCGTCCTTCGGGATATACGTCGAGGAAATATTTCCAATAAATCAGGAACAGACATTTAGTCATCGCTTTTCGAAATATGCGGAATTTACGTAGAGGAAAAAAGAAAAAACTTATTTCCTTATTAGAACGTGTAACGACAATTGCAATTTACATAAATCATGTGCGTTGCCTGCTATTACGGCGAATAAGAGGGTAATATAATCTACTATCGGTAATAAACTGACAAACTTGTGCGATCATTCGATAACGAATCGTAACACAGTTTCAAACATGGACACTTGGCAAAAATTGCCAACTATTACACAGCGGATAATTTGCTCTTACTTTCGCAACGAGGTGAGGTTATATTGTATCGAATACAGAACTGAGAGAAATTTTTAGTTCCGGTTACCGCTCAGTCCTTAACTATTTTCGTTTTTCAGAGCAATCGAAAAATATAGTTCTACGTATAAAATGAAAATTAGTTTTCTATCTGTTACCAGAAACTCTAGTATCCGTTACTATTCTTTCGCATTACGATCACTGTTAATGTATTTTCTTGCAACTGTTGCGAAAATTTAACGCTCGTGCAAGAATAAATTGACGTTAAAGCCTTGTTTAACTAAAAAAGTAGAGTAAGCCTCACAAACTAATTTTGCATTGCAATAACCAATAAAGGATCGACAATAGCGCAAAATGTTTAGGCGTCCCTCGTTTTTCGTAATTCCAACAATATTCAAACAGTTTTTTTAACGATACTTGTATTACTGAATTTTTCTAGTTACTGCAACAAATGGCATTTTTTTCAGTGAGTCTATTAACAATTATACTTATTAATCAATTCATCGTTTTCAAGCTCCAGACTTGAGTCACTCGGTTTTATTATAATTCACGAATTTATCCTTTCTTTTTCTACGCGGGGTCAACTTTAACAAATTTTTATGCTCCTATAATACCCGAATAATGTGTATGTAACGCGAGTATGTTTTACGCGTTTTCCCATGCGTCGTTTTCTTGCACAAAGTACCCGTTTCTATGCCGGTCGAGTGAGTCTGCGAATGCGCATGCGCCGAGTGCCGAAAAGACATCTTTTAAGTCTGCACGCATGCGCTGTCGCGAAAAAATCTGACATGACGCAACCCTAACCTCAATTTCATGCTTCGTTTTTCGCCTCGCGTCTTCGGCTCACCTTCGACTCATATCGCAAACTTACGCTCGGCTCGAAAAGACCGAGTTTGCCTCCTCGTTACACAATCTAACGCTCTTTTTCTTCACTTCTTTGTTTTTGCCTGTCAAAAAAGCTATGTAACGCCACCTTTTGTCTCGTCATTTTTAGCAGTTGTTAATATCACGTTTGCAAAACTGATTACTCTCTCGTATAATCTACGCACTTAAGCCAGTGAATTTTTCAATGATACGCGTGTCGCGTGCTATGATCGTTATAATCTTATCACAATCACGATAAAATCGACGCATTTCTTACGTTTGCAATTTACATATCTTCACAACGCGTCGATCATTCAAATATGTTTTTGTTTTATATCGTATCATAACACACAAACAAGCCAGTTGAATTTACTAAATATGGTGATTAAGTAAGACAAAGGAAATATTATATTAATTGAAATATAAGCGGTCTCACTGGATAACACAAATTGTTTTTCTGACCAATTTTCCTCTTGAATCAAATAACATTTATACGATTCGCAGAAGCGTTTCGTTCGACATATTTTACGATTGTTATAACAATTTACAATACAACGCTGTGTTTCGTAAATTCAACAAATCCTTTCACTGTGCGTACATTGAATAACAGCAGAGCGGGTTATTCAAAGAGAAAAGTGCAAGTATTCCAGCCCGGAGGAATTTTCAACCAAATACAAAACAGAACGGGCTGTTTAGAAATTGAAAGGCGTTTACACCGTTATCGTTATCGGCTAGAAACTTATCTGCACATTTCAGTGAAGCATACATAATACGAGGGGTTAACGTCCGTCGTAGAATAATAAAGCGGTTATATACGATTGATACACAAAAAATCCCTCAGGCGAACATACGTGTAACCTGTTATATATTTGACGCATCGATCACGCAATTGAGGCTTTGGAAATTTTGTTTTACGTATTAATAACAATTATTGCCATGTCATTCCCACTTGTGGAAATTTCGTGCCAACAACGTTTCGGTTTCTTAAGTATCCACCAACTGATCTGGGACAGCAGCAGTGAAGTGATTTTTTATTTACCTTTTATCTTCACGTGCCCTCTTGTTTCACTTTCACTTATCGTTTCCCTTCACCTGTAAATACACTTGTTCGTAACTTTTCGTTTTTCTTCGCATAACAGCAGCGTCGTTATAGTCCATTCGTTCGATCTGTGCAACAAACATTCAGACTTTTGAATGGGCTTACGTGCCGGCCGCGTTTGTTAAACATATTGTAACACATTATAAGTTATTTACATTGTTCGTTGTATAGGTCGAATATTGAAATCTGACGGTTGATTGGGTCAGTTTGGAAAAAAATTGATTATCCGTCAAATGTTGATTAATGTGAGAGCTAATTAAGGCCAGTTATCTGTGCAATAAGTCTGTAGCGATTAAAGTATAAAAATTTCACTCTACTGCATTATTGTCAAAGATATAAAGTCGAATCGATCAAATTCAAAATTTTATCAGAAAAGTGTCAAATAATATATACGACTCAGGCCTATACTCGCTGCTCCTCTTATCTTCAGCTGATTTAACAACCTCGGCTGGTTCTTAAAACGATTGAAAAAGGTGGGGGTAAAATTTCAAGCTTACAATTAGTAAAGATTGAAAGAAAATCTCCCTGCAAATATCGGTCACTCTTCTTCGAGCTTCCGTTGACTAGCCTAGTTATCATTCCTCTTCCTCGCAACATTTTCTCGTAGAAAAGCAGTACAAATTGGCGAACAGAGTGGACATAAAATCCGGACTTGTAAAGGTACGCCAAAAGAAGTAAAGTGAATTTAATAGAAAGTTAGAGCGATTGCAGCTGCTGCGCGTTTGTATATCGACTTTATCGTAGATATGCGTGAAATAATGTAACGCAGTGCTGATTGTAAGATGTCGGGAAATTAAATCATCAAATTAATTAATAATTAAAATGCCTGTTCGAGCTTGTTAGATAAAAGATCCGCATAAGATATCGGCTGGAATTCTCGATATGCATCGATGTACATAACGTCAGATAGTATAGGCTATCAGTTGTCATTGTGGGCATAAATTGTTTAATCTACCGCGTATCAGCCTTGTCACTAAATACTTTGTGTTCCATGTTAACTTGGCGCACGGCCCAGCGTCTCGACGTCTGGTTCCTTTATCTCGCAATACGCGATAGTGCAAAATCGGCTGAAATCAACATTCAAACAAACGTTTTCAATTCAGGTCACTACATTCAGAGCACATTTTTCTTTCCTCGATTTTTAGATGCAGCCTTGACGATAGGAGGCTTCGATGATACCGGTGTAGGTTCGGGTTTTCTGTAACCCATTTTAGGAAACCGATTATCAGTAATTGCCGATAACAGCCGGGTTGGAGCGAATAAAAGGATCATCTCTTCAATTATCCGGGAGAAATATTAGGGCCACTTTTGCTTAGACGATATTATATTACGGATATTGCAAAGACAAAGATGCGTTCGATATTCAAAGTGATATAGAACTCTTCGAGTATGGATCATTTCATTCGATACTCTGTGGATGTAATTTACGAACATATCTATAATGAGATATGTTTGTTTATATATCATACGCATTACACCATTCATAACGAGAGAGCTCAGCCAGACACGAACAGACTTCCGACTAAGCTCGTAAGCTTTTATCGCCTTTACTATCAAGATATGAGTAATTACACAACGGTTCTTACACACGTGTTCCTCTGGGCTGAGAAAAACCTTACAGTTTATTACGAACCCACGTTGTAAGAGTAAAAAATGCAGAATATATCAACGATATTTGACGTATTGTACGGAAAATTATTGGCATTGACTCTGATCCTTGAAATGTTTCTATCTCAATGAATACTGATTATGCATATGTTTTTATACAAAACGAAAAGATTTCAAAGTCGGATACATTGATCACACTTTTGCACTGTCTAAGAGTTGCGAGTCATCCGAAACTCGAATCTGTACGATTTAGAGATTATCGTTTCGGTAAGTTTTCAGTAAAAACAAAGTCAACGACTTTTCTCTTGAATATACAGAGAATTTCATTTAAATTATCTACAGTTTAGGTATAGTCATTGCTCTTATGAAATGCATGAAAGAGATCAATTTGGGGCTCACCAAAAACACATCATTTTTCTGAAAGGAGATCATTCTTTCCTTTTCGTATCAATTACACTGAAATGAGTTCTACAAATTCGAAACTTTAACTGACCGAATTTATTCTAATAACAAAATATATGCAGCGTGATTGGAATTGTTACTTCTTCTGTTATCAATATTTACTCACAATCTCTAACTATATTTGCCTTGAGTGTATGCTCGGTGAACGTTAATTGTACATCGTTAAAATCAACCATGGGAAATAGATCAAATTAAAACAAGTGGGTAATTTGGCCGATGTTGATGAGTCAGCCTAAGGACTTCCCGCTTGGATATGCGTTTCGAGTTCATAAAACATAAACAAATTAAATCTTTCATTTTATTTTATCGTAATGATTTCCCTCTAAATAACAGAAAAATTATTTGACCCATTAACTCCAAAATCTGCTTAGTTCTGACCTAAAAAAGGTCCGCGTTCGTCGAGACCGAAATCATAAAAATCTGTTGATCGGTTCTTGAGATATCGATTTATGACTTTCGAAAAAAAAACCTGACTTTGGATTCGTGATCAACGACCCAAAAATCCATACGGTATCAATTTTCGTTCAAATTCGTTCATCAAGGTATACTTTGATTCTATTTATCGTAATTGTGTTGTTTAAATAATTAAAAAAGTACTGAACCGATAAAAGCCAAAATCGGATCAATTCTAAATTTGGAAAAGCTCCGTCGATTGAGACCAAAATAATTGAAATCCAACGATACGTTCTCGAGATATCGTCGGGCAAATAAATTGATTACACACACGGAGGCACACAGCGTCCAGCCGAAAGTGATCGTAGGTGATTTTCTAGATCCCGAAACGTTGAGATCTTTCTGTGAAAACAGAGAAACGGGAAGTTAAAAAATGGCATAACGTATTAGCAAGTCGGAAGTTCCCTGTTAAATTGTAAATTCCTTGCGCGCATCGCTTTTCTGAAACTGATTTCTCTTTTCAGATAATAAATTAGGGAGAATTGAATTCCAACGCTGAAATATTGGCACAAAATGGCAGCAAAATGCTGGGCAGCATTATCCCGGCGTAGACTGGATTCGCAGGAAGATATCACGGCTGATACCGCTTTGTCTCGATGCCTCGGTTTGCTTGACCTGACGGCCCTTGGAATTGGTTCCACTCTGGGTCTTGGAGCGTACGTCCTTGCAGGAGCTGTCGCGAAAGATACCGCCGGACCTGCAGTCTGCATTTCGTTTTTGATAGCCGCTGCAGCGTCCGCATTGGCAGGCACGTATAATCATGACCATTGATTTTTAATAATGAAAAACCCCGTTTTTAATCAGTTTTGACGAGGGGTTGGTTGGCCAATAATCGGTTCTTTTCGATAATTTAATTTCGGGATAATCGTGGGTATTCATCAAATTATTGTCCTCGTAACGTGCCAAGATTTCTTTTCAAAAAAATAAAAAAAAATAAAGTACAGAAATGCAAAATACCGAAATTATACCGTGATCAAATAAGCTATAAACATTGACGCTTCAGTTCGCGTTGCTTCGAAATTGGTAAAAGTCTAAGGACGAACTTGCAATTCGAAAAAGTGATAAAATTGCAGATCGACTTATTTCGCGAAAACTTTAAGGCGTAGAGTTCTAAAATTACAGGATTTTCGTACTTCGGTGTACGCTGCGATCTGTCCATTTATCAACTAAATCGAAATTTTTACCCCACAAAGCTGGCCGAGGGTTCAATCATCGGCCATATTATATTTATAAGCAAATTTTCACACGAAACTATAATTTCATTTTCTCAAACAGAAATGAATCTACGCTGTTTATTTTATGATGAAAAATTCACCAAGCAACGTGCCGAGAACGATAATTTTTTCCGTTTACTACCGCTGTTGAAGTTCCGTTACTATTTTTAACCATATCCTTACAACGTTTTAGGATTATGCTATGCCGAATTCGCCTCACGAGTACCGAAAGCAGGTTCTGCTTACGTCTATAGCTACGTGACGGTTGGAGAATTTGTTGCCTTTTTGATCGGATGGAATCTCATCTTAGAATACGTAATAGGTAATTATACATGTATACTCATTTAACGTATAATATCTGGATCAATGTGTATTCTCTACTATTTTCTACTATTTTCAAATCATTCTTCAATTCTTGTTCAACTTTCATCCTCGGTTCTCTTTGTAATCCCATTTAGATTTCCGTGATTATCGACCAAAATTCTACGATTAATTTTTTGCAAATCTCTGTGATAGACTTCTTTTTCTGAGAATGTCTGAATCATCACGTCTTGTGAATTTTATCGATTTCCAACCACACGACCAATGATTAACCGTAGTACCAAAACCAAGAAATATAATCATTCTCGTATCATTTTTTCGTGATAATCGCTCTCGCACAGTCATCAGTCGCATTAGAAACACGAATGAGCACTGTTTTATAATTATTATGATTTACAGGTACAGCGAGCGTTGCTCGAGGTTTCAGCAATTACCTTGATTACCTGGTTGGAAACGTGATGAGCAAAGCATTGCGAGAAGCAATGCCAATAAACGTTTCTTTCCTGTCTGAATATCCGGACTTCTTTGCCTTTGGCATGGTGTTACTGCTAGCTGTATTACTTGCAACTGGAGTGAGGGAGTCTTCGTGGTTGAACAACGCGTTCACCACCATTAATCTGCTGACTCTCTCGGTGATCATAGTCGCTGGATCAATGAACGGTAACCAGAGATTACAACGAGCAGTAATTCATCGATATTTTTCTCGTGTCTGATCCTTATGCTTTCTTTCTCGACGTGTTATCCGACGCTCGATACAGCCGATCCAGGAAATTGGTTCATCGCCCAAGAAGACATTCCTTCGGGATATACGGAAACTGCCGGAGTGGGTGGCTTCATGCCCTTTGGTTTCAATGGGGTCTTGGCTGGTGCAGCGACGTGTTTTTATGCCTTTGTGGGTTTCGACACGATAGCTACCACCGGAGAAGAAGCCAAAAATCCCCAGAAGAACATACCGTTGGCTATCGTCATATCTTTAACCGTAGTCTTCTTTGCCTATTTCTCCATTTCAACCGTGCTCACGATGATGTGGCCCTACTACGATCAGGTAACGTAGTCATTCAATTTTCAATCCAATAACGCACCATACAATCCGCAGTTCCGTTTTTATTTCAAAATGACATTATCCACCGTTTTCAGAATGCGGAAGCACCTTTTCCCTACGTATTTGATCAAGTTGGATGGCCCGTTATCAAATGGATCGTTAATGTCGGTGCGGTTTTTGCATTATGCACAAGCATGCTTGGGGCTATGTTTCCCTTACCCCGAGTCTTGTACGCCATGGCGACTGATGGAATTATTTTCAAATTCTTGGGTATTGTCAATTCCAAGACTCAGACTCCACTTTATGGTACTATGGTTTCCGGACTCCTTTCTGGTGAGTTTATGTCTTAAAACGTAGATTCTCGTGACAATAAAGAGCTGACACGTTGTTTGCATAATGAATTGTTTCATTTTTTTCAATCTTCGTTCCAGGCTTCATGACACTTATATTTAATATAAATCAACTCATCGACATGATGTCCATCGGAACACTTATGGCCTATGCGATTGTAGCTTTGTGTGTTTTAATTCTGAGGTAAATTGCTTGCATTATTTTTGAAAGGCCGGTATATGGTGGTTCTCACAGATGTCACAATTTACGGTGTACCTTAAGATTGTTGTGTGTGAAAATTTAGGTATCAGCCTGAATCCTCGCACAGTAACGTGGTTGACAATTACGTTCTGGAGCCAGAATTGACTTTGTGGACTGGTTTCAAACAGATCTTCAATCTTAATGGTCTGAAGGAGCCGACTAAATTCTCTGGTCGTGTTGCCAGCTGGGGTATTGTTGTTTTCGGTAAGTTGCGATAAGGCTAGTGTCGTCTTAAATATCAACTGGAAGTTCGGGTGACACTGCATCTATCATTTGCCATATACATAGAAGAGTGTGAAAACAATAACCGTGTCTAAAATCTTGAAGGCAATTGCACTTTTATTCAACTAGCACTCTCAGAACCAATTCTTGATTTGAAAAATAATAATAAGATAAACTTCAAAAGAAACCTGCTGCCATTGTCGAAAATGTGATAAATTTCGTATTGTAAAAATAGTGTGTGAACATACCATACATATCAATAAAAGTTATTTGCCGTCTAATCTATTTCACTAAAGGTGCTTCAAATATAACTACAACGTACGACGAGAATTTCTTTCTCAGGAACACAATTTTACCATGCAAATCTCGATACTTTGTCTTCCCTATTTAGAATTTATGTTCGAACTAATTACTCCAAGTGCTGTTCATTTTTCGAAACCGGTATTTCAGTATACACAAAGCACTAATTAAATAATCCATGGCGAAAATGAGTGGAATTTTTTTAGATACCGAACATCCCTAGCTTGAATACGGTACTTATCAAGCATAATCATTATTGACATTCTTTTTTTTTTTTTTTGCTTCGTTTCAGGTGTATTGATACTACCATTGGGGTATACTGTAGATAAGAACATAGCAAACATACAGAATGGCCATGTAGGGATAATCTTAGCTGTATCTGTAATGGTACTTGTTGAGGTGCTCATCGTTTTTGCCATCGGCAGACAGCCAGTTCTCGACATCGAACTGGCCTTCAAGGTAATTAAGACAGTCAGTCGATTGCTAGGCTTTGATAATATTGATACCAATGTTCGATATTTCCATATTACAGGTCCCTCTTGTCCCTCTAATACCATGCGTGAGCATTGCCGTTAATCTCTACTTGATGCTACAATTGGATGTATACACTTGGATCAGATTCGCTGGTTGGATGTTTATTGGTAAGATCTAAAACTTGATTACACGAATCTGCTCTTTTTATAAAACAAGAGTACCTTTGAACGATCTGAAAGAATACGGAAATAATGTAAATATATATATACATATGTTTTTTTTTCATAGGGTTTGTTATTTACTTCACATATGGAATCAATACCAGCGTCCAAGGTGCTAAGGATAAAGTCGAAAGGCAAGAGTTAGTTCAGCGAAATGAAAGTCAAGATAAAAAACTTTCGGAAGGTACTAAATTTTAGAACAGGATTCCCGATATTATGCGTAACGTATTGTGGAAAAAAGATATTATGACAATTTGTATGCATGACGTATGAATATGGAGTTAATATTATTTTCAAAATTTCACTATCATACTAATGCAACTCGCAATGAAGAAACTCCGTATAAAGAAAAGCACAACTGTGAAAAGTTTTCTAAGAAAATCTGTCACATATCAGAGAACTCGTAAAGTTTTTACATTATTTATAATAATATGTGATACTAACCGTGCTAAAATGTACCGGACTTGTGAAATCAGCCGTTAATTAGTTAAAATGCTATTTTATGAGAGAATGACATTTTCATTTACATTATGTGTTAAATTGTACACAAATAGTACTTAATTGATGCTGCGAAATGTATCGACCCCATGCACTGATATCATTACCGAATAGTGAAAATGAATGTAAATAAAAACCTGTATCTACTGTTTGAGAATTTAGGCAACATTCAACTTTCTAATCTGATCGCAGGAGTGAATTCTAAAAGGTAAACGATTGGAAATTTTGAGCGAAACATTTTAACCGTAAAAAGTCAAATATATCGGAAAATATTGATATTATAAATAATATTTATTTTTCAGTACTCCACTTGAGAAGGTGCATAGCTATTATAGTTAGGTTTAAAATAAATTTAGTGTTATGTTCTTTGAGTATTTATACCACCGTATATACTTAGTATTAGCCTAAATGTAAGAATCCCATTAAAAGATTAATGTATCTCTATTAAGGGGGGACTTCGGTGAAATTTCCATAATACTGAATTTTTCATTTCGGAAATGACTTTAAGAGAGATGTAATTGAAAATTCATTTCTACAAGATTTAGATAACAGCAGTACATGTCCTAAAGAACAAACTCAATCTTCTTTTATGGATATTCTTCGCAGAAGATTGAAATTTTTATCAGGAGAAGTCATGCTATCGTAATCTAAATCTTATAGAAAGGAATTTTCGCGTATGCATCTCTTTCCGTCATTGAAAAAAACAAAAACTTCGATATTAACAAAATTTCACCAAAGTCCCCCCCCTTTAAGATAATTGCTTGCTATATTTTCAATGAGAAATATGTACTCAATAAGTCATTTGCCATAGTTTCATTCATTTTATTCATGTTAAAACTCTATTCTTTTCGCAGTCAAAATAGCAATGCTAATTTGACTGTATTGCATAGTACAATGATGAAGTAAAAGATAAATTATGTAAAACAAATTTTTTGGTGGAAACTCACAGCCGTACGACCGTATTTCAACTCAGAAGCAAACATGCTCGATTATGTTCCATAAGTATATTAGGATTCTAAATTCTTGATTACGAAAATAAATATTGATAGCAAAAATAAAATTACTTTACACAAAAATATTGTCTTTATGATTCAATGTGTAAGAATAGAAGTGCCTTAATGATTCAAAGTTTAGGAAGCAATTACGAATTGTCGTACGTTTGCATTTAAAGAAAATCGCGGTATCAGTTTATTCAAAAACTCACTCATCGTCAACTTAAAATGACTGAATCCTCAGATCTCTTGACACTCCTATTCCGTACTGACTGGTAGCGAAACACTGTGGCATCACACAATATGGAGGACTGGAATCATTCGTTGATCTCCTAGCGAGTGTTAGATTATAAATTAATAAAAAAAAAAAATATGTTGAAATAACTACCAAATTAACTATCATATCAAAATTACTCCACAACTACATATTATATCATGTGGACCACTGATTTTCTACAAAAAGAATGTAATAACTTCTATCCTTTGAATTTACAGGGTCACCTATTGTTGAACATATACACTTGAAACGATAGATCTACTTAGGTGGACTTGTGTTAAAATCGGCTTTGCTCATTATGCTCAACACACACTCATGCTCAACAGCCGATAAATGATCCTATGTACTATAAACTCTTACAATGAAATCTAACTTTTTTGTTACGGTGATACTAGGTAGGTGTACCTGAAATATTTCTTCAATTATTATCACAAAATAGGTTTTTTTTAAGGTATGGATATGAAAACGAAGTACCTGACAAGTATCACTATGCTTGTAAAAAAATTCAAGTGTTTTTTTCGAGATTAGAAGGTTAAAATCCAGAATCATTTTAAATGACTGATCAATTCGTCGCATAATAATACTGCATAATCATATCTTCCTATCTCGGTGTCTTATCTTTTTTCAGAAAATAATTGATCCTAAAAGCGTTTTTAAATTCAATGAGCAGAACGTACTAGCAATAGACTTTTTCCATTTCCATTGAAAAAGTGTTACATAACAATTTTTACATTATGTTAATATAATCTTGACTAAACTATTAAGCCCGAAACTATCACTAGTTTCTTAAGCTTGATTTTGCCGACAGATGATTTTATAAGCTGACTGTGTAAGTTTCTGACCGTCACAATTCGTGATCTGTATTTGAATGATCTTCTGTTGCTTCTATACGTTTTGATCATTATTTTGAATCTTATAGCAATGATAAAAATAGCTTGTATATCTGACAGTTATGGTCTATAACAATTCGAATAATTGGAGTATTGTATGTACATTAATTCCGTGATAATTCCTTAAATACAGTAGCAATGCATTTTTATGAACGGCTCTGGATTTATGTTTTTAAAATAAAGGAGTTATGTTATATCCTTGACTAGAGTGTGGGTCCATGATGAAATTGATTAGGTACTCTCACATGTTGTTGGGAAAGGTTACTGAAGTGGAAAAGAGGATCAATGGACCGATCGAAGTTGATAACAATAAGGTTTTACTGCAACTTTATTCCCTTTGGTTGTTTACTTCAATGGTTTTTGCGATGAATGATAACTGGCGTTATTGTGCCCGGTTTACAAGGCCACCAGCACTTATATACTGCCAATTTGCCTAAAGAAACGAATTTATTAAAGTGGACGGTTGATAAAATTATTAATAGAATAACGACAAATCTATACTTACACCAATACCAGTTGTCCATCCTGTTCCAGCCGGATTTTCATCCGTTATACCTATTCTGCGACAAACAATGCCAGCTCCAGAGAGAGCCCATACTTGACCTTTTTCTCTACCCACAGATACATGACGAAATCCTTGTTTGGCAGTTGGAACAAAAGTATCTGTGTAGAATATACAACAATTGTCTGCTATGTTATCTTTTTCAACAATTGTTGCTACAACAAAAAAATTATTGCAATAAATGAAAAAAAGTGCTACAACATCACTACTTAATATGCTACTATTGAATACATGATATATTTGATAACATAATAACAAATTCCAACTCCAAGCAGGTAAAGGTAGATTCATTGAGATAAGTTCAGAGCTGCCGAACAAATACAACAAAAAAAAGCTAGCATAAATTTGTGTAATTGCACCTCTTAGCATTTCCAACACGGTGCTTCTACAATGTTTCGTGATATCGAAAGAAAACGAGAGAAAATTGAAAAAGGTCTGTAAAAAATACTTTCTCGCACCGATATGGATTGGATCATTTGGCATGGCTGGTAAAGTTTGCCAGTATGTTCCTTCGGGAAAAATCTTCGCTCTAACTTCCCGACGTACTGATAATCGGCCGGTTGTATCCAGCGCCCAAACTACATCTTTTCCGACTGAAATCTGTTTCACCTGGGCCCCTGATGGAGGCTCTACATTTTGCCACGTTTCACCTGAAATCATAATTAATAATCAATCATAATTACCATTGATATTAATGAGTAGACAGATCTGTGAGGAGATATTTACCAGTCGGCTTGGCTAAAGATATTCCAAATCTCCAGTATGAAGTTCCATTTTTACCAACAGCCCAAACTTGACCCTCTGGACCGCAACTAATACCGATCAGTGCCTGATCACTGGGTATATGTTCCCAGGAAACTCCCTGGGATAGAGAAAGTCATGAATTTTCATCATACTCAGATATGTTGTAACGGTTAATTTTGAAAAAACTACACATCATTTAGATTCTGGGATATTTTTTAATAAGGAAGCTTTTTCACAACGAAAATAATGGGAGCCTTTGTATGCTATCACGATGAGATTATTGTAATTATCTAAAGTTAACCAGAATATTATACTCACTAATGGGCACAATTCTGAAACACCGCGCCTGAACAATGCTTCCCCATTGGCAGCAACAGCCCACACGTTTATGAAACCGTCGTCACCTGGTTTACTTGTTGTCTAAGATGCCACAAATTAGGAATAATTAGACCCTATTGTAAACTATCAGTGCCATCTGGAATGCGGATAGTACATGAAATGAATTCTTATAATTAATCATTTGCCCCATGGTGCTCATGTTTAAAACATTTAAATAAGTGGTTTTCAAATACGTGAATTCGATTTCAGTATCATATTTAACTTATAAAAGTAAAAGCCAGGGATACGATGGTTCTACAGTGCACTTAAGCGAGAAAAAAAAAAAAGAACAATGCATACTATTTTTTAACTAGAAATGGATCTGACCTGTACATATATTTCAGTAATACTAGTATATTTAAATCAGTAACATATTAGTACTTTAAATCCCATTTTTTTGTTCGATTAACGCACCTACAGCTGTTACCGATAAAATGAAGGTCATTGTACAACATACGCCGATGATTTTGCTTACGTATAACGAGATGTCGACGATTTTTGTATTTCCTAGTTCCTGCCAAGGTCCGCTAGTTTTCAATTGACAACGCCTAAACCACCTTCGTCTTCTTACATAATCGGTGAACTGCTTACGACCGTGGTATTGTGCAGGGAAATCCATTGCATATTGCCACCCATCTCTATCAACACCACCAGGAGTATGGAAGTCTATTATCCAGTCTGATATCTAATTCAACGAAAATATTCACGATTGTTGAAATTGTTAAATTTAAATGAAAAATTTTATCCCTACCCATTGCCAGTGCATTGAAAGAGTTTTGGTATGTTCTCGCGTTCGCTTATGACGTCCTGTTACGTCACTCCACATATACCGATCGGTTGGTAATCCATGGGATGTATAACCGGTAACCGGATTCCAACGTTGATTCTCGTAAACAAAGTAGTTGTGCGTATCTACCATTGAATTGATGCCGGTATTGTTAGACCGTAAACCTAAAAAATCCGAATTTTGTAACCTGAGTAATAAATATCGATTAATAAGTATACTAGTGCAAATGTAACACTGCAGACTCGTTGCAGTTGCTTCAATAACCTTTTAAGAAATTTCCACCCCAGCCCCCCGTATAAACGTACGCTGTATTATCGTATCCTATTCCCCATGTTACTCCAACACTACACGTTTCCACCTTCCTCAAATGTCCTCCCATTTGTCTCCAAAATATTTTTATTGGCTCAATGATTACCTGCAACAGTAAGAAAATAAGTAAAATTCTGAACATTAGTATTATACAGACTGACACAACAAATACAATACTTTTCATATTATTTTTATGTTTTGAAGGGATTAATGAGCTTCACTTACAGATTTAGTTTTGTAACAGACACTACTTAATGTCATCAGCCCTTTGATGCGGAGATGCGTTATGTTCTCTGGTGGTATTCTGTGACTGTAAAAGGTATATTCGATGTCATTAATAAAAATTCTGTACCCCCCTTCCTCACAGACGAATTTCAGGGTATAATCGGAGCCTGCCTTCAACGGACTCACTCCAACTCTTTCTTCGTCGCCCCATTGACCTGACTGATACGTATTTCTCACTATCACGTCTTCGTTTAATCGGGGATTGAAGTGAAGAGCTATGTCATGACCTTCAGCTGCTTTTTGTTGCTTCATTGTCGTTGTTGTATAACAAACCAGATTTATTGCCAACCTGTTGTAATGTCAATTATTCTTGTTAGTTCAAATCTAACAACCAGTTGTTATGAAATCTCATTATCTCAATAAATCTGTCTCAATTTGTTGCAAAATAGTTATTTTTTTTTGTTAGAAATAAACTTTTTCTTGCAGCAAGTAATAAAGAACATTATTCAGTACAACAATGATTCCAAAAAAATATGTGTACCTGTCTGCGTCGTCGTAAAGGCAAAGTGACATATGTAAAGAACTTCCAGGTCCGAATCCATTATGTAAAATGCTTTCAAATGGTAATTGGTTTCCAGATGTAAGTAATTCCTGTGTATAAACACCGTCGACTAATTGGCTAGTCTAGAATGAATCAGGAAAGAAAAGTTTGTGAAATTGAAACATTCAAGTGTACCAATTATTTGACTACAAAATTTATTCACAGAAAAATTACCTCAGCCATTTCTGTGTCATAAACGAAAACATCTCCAAGACCAGTGGTTGCCCAAATCGAATTTGAACCCGGCTTTCCGTGAAGATTATTTATTTGGCACGAGACTGAAATAAACATCATCAATTAGGAATCGAAAGTATCATGATTTTTTCCACATAACTTGTATTTTACTGATAGAGTTATTGGCCTAATCTTGTATTTTTTCATTAGTCTTGCCTGTAGTAAGATTATCCATCCAATCTTCCATTTCAGTATCACTAGCAAATTGCAGTCTTAAAATTTTTGAGCGGGATAAATTAGGAGTGTGTATCGCAAGTCTTGGGTTTCCTGGCTCACTGCAGCAGACCACGCACACTATTTCTGATATCGGGAATTGCAACTGAAAGTGAAATTTGGAAATTATACATTTTGTATATCAAGTACAAATAAATGATAATAAAGGATCAGTTATTGTGAAAAATTTGTTTTACCATAGTAGTTGCACCGTCTGTATTCAAAATGGTAAGTGTACCAGAATCTACGTAACCGCTTGTATTGCTAATCCATTCTAATTCTAGAACACAGTCTTCATACGCTTTGCTCCCTTTCAATTGACATCGTGCATCACCATTTTTCACACAGGATGACCTAGACGAACCAATATACACATTTTACCCATCGTTGAGCGTATTTTCACAATTCTCTTCGTATTATTTTCAAATTTAAAAATGTTATTGATTATTTTCGAGAACCCACATTTCAATCGCTTTTTCATATGACAAGATATTCACATCCAAATCTTTTAGCCGCTTCTTAAGATTGCAGAGAATATGCTCCCTCCATGGTTCAGTTAGTTCACCACAAGTAGTGCCATTACCCTCTACCATCCTATAATACGAATTAAATTTTGAATAAGTAAAATATTGTTATAGTTTTCGTTTTTGTTTAACAGAAGACTTTCTACGCATATCATAGCTACCTCTATCACATACTTGTATGGTCGAAAATAATAATGTGCCAAATAAGAAAGCAACGATTTCATGTAACAGCAAATACTGCAATGAAATGATTTTTACATTTTAGATGAATTTGTTTTTGTACTATTGAAAACAAACGAATGTATATCTTATTGCGCTTTGAGGTTTATATTTCAACAGTATGTTTTCAACTCGCCACTTTGGAGGGTTAGCCTGATCAATGAAACAGGCTCCAGCTTCGATCTTGCACCATAAAACGTCGTATTCAGCCCAATACATTGCAGCTGTATTTTCATCTTCTCCATAAACACCGGAATCTCCGGTTAAATCAGGATCAAATACACTACCGTCTGTTTCGGGATGTGCTTCAACACCAACCATAGATCCTACTGAATGAACTGGGCTCCATGCAGCTGGATTTACCTGGAAACTTATCAAAGTAACTTACTTTGTTACAAATGAGAAGCAAAAACAAAGAATATTTAGAATATTTATATTTTAGTTTTAATTAACCTTAACGGTATTGCTCATTCCTTTCCCAGAAACGACGATGGATTCTCCACCTTTGGTTAATGACTCATTGGATATTGTTATATTAGCAACACTAGCTTCAGTCAAGTCGTTCGTATTCACTGAATTTGACGATCTGTAAAGTATTTGGAAAAAATAAATTGGATGGTTCAACTTGAATTACATAAACACCGTATTACGTTACTTTCATACGTATTCACCTATTTTTACTCTCATTGAGATAAGATTCCTGGGATGAGGTCTGTTGCAAATTGTTTGTGGAAGTACCGTCGCTTGTTCGTTGCAACAATTTCAAAGATGTAGGGGTAGGCGCGGATCGAGATTGTTCTTCCCAGTCCCTGATCAGTGCTGCTCCATCCCCAGTGCTGTGTGGTCGAGACTAAAAAATGCAAACTTTAGCTTCAAGAACAGAGGTAATAAAATTCACTGGTCTCGGAAATTTGTATTAATCATTACTCTACCAAGGAGCCCCAACTTTGGTGGCGATGTTGCTGTGGAGTACCACAAAGACTATGACGATTATTAGATGAAAGGCTAGCGTTACTGCTTGCCCTACTAAGCTGGAGAGGTGCGTTAATCATTCTCCACTTTTTTCCAGTTCGATCTGTCCCTCTGATTCCAGTTCGATAATATAAACAGCGATCGTCATGACCTATCGCCCATACCTTTAAACATATTTACTTTATTAATTAACGTGTTGGATTCTCAGCCACATGTGTTTGCTTGGAAATTCTTTGCAGCATCACCTGATCATCAGGTGAAACTGAAACTAGAGCCATTTTACTCAGCATGTCAACCCATCCAGTTCCCGTAGCCATCTGTTCACACAACATACTCGACTGGCCATTAACACCTTTTCTGAACCAAACACTACCATCATTAGTAACAGCCCACACGGAATCTATGCCAACGCCAACTTGAGTTAGGCGGAGTTTATCATTCGGTGGTTCTACCTCTGCCCAGCCATCACCTGAGAAATTGATGTATCAAAGTAATTAGTAACTAAGTCAACTGAGATGTAATGAAATATACTGTTTACTTGTTATGGATTGAAATATGAATCTGCAGATTTTGCAGTCGCATTCTGATAGTACGATTTATCCTTGTATCAGTTGGAGAACTCTCTTATTTGAGCAAAAAGTAAAATAGCTGTAAGAGGAGGTTGAAAAAGCGAAATGAAGTAAAATATTTATTTGGATATATATCTGAACTTGGATTCAATCATTGATCGATGTACCCATAAGATTTTCCCTGCAAACTCCAGTGCGAACGAGTGCCTTTCCATTTGTTAGTATGATCCAAGCAAGTCCAGTTGGTCCAACACTGACTTGAATAGCCTCGTAACCATTGGACATCTTAATAGCACTCCATCTCTGTCCTTCAGGTGATGTTGTGCTAACTCCGACTCTGAACATTATCTGAATACAGTAATTATTATGGGATATTGAGACGGAAATTGATGGTTTAAAAGTGATATATTTAATCTTTAAGAATAATAATAGTAATACATACTCTACCGTGGGCCGTGACTGCCCAAACTACCATGTTTCCCGAATGCCCGCCAAGAATCTGATTTCCACCAACAGCCACATCTATGAAAGGCTCCTACAGTTGCAAACATTTGAAATAGAGTTTCAATGTCGTTTGTAGAAAATTGAGCCTGTCACAAGATTGTATCTACAGTACTGTTGCTCGTTACCTTAGTAGCATCTTTGTGGAGAGGTGCTATAGCGCACCACGAGTTCATTGCACTGTACCTCCGATATCGAACCCATTTCCGTCTTCTGACGCATGATTTCCACTGCTTATTTGTTGAATAAGTCGCAGGAAAGTCCACTGCGTAAGTCCAGCCCTAAAAGTTGTCTTCTTTATGAATTTGCAATCTTGGTAATACGAAATTCACATGGATAATAACTAAGGCCATATGAAAAAGTTGCACATACATCATGATCTAACGGCTGACCATCGAGCGTTGTTTCAATGTGCCAATCGCCTTCCCACTGCCATGCCATAGATGGAAGCTTAACTTTATCTCGACTACGATCCACTGTACCATCCTGACTTGAAAAGTTATATCTATCTGTTGGTAGAAGTCGCCCACTAAAACCTTCCAAGGGTAGCCAACGCTGAAGTAAGAAAAAGTTACAATAAAAATCAGTTAACTTTTTACGATCCAAGTTTTTATCAAACATTACTTGAGTTGGGATATAATGAGGAAAGTAAAATGATCTAGAAGGAAAGTTTGTATCGGTCTTATAAATCTTTCTTACGTAGGTTTATCATTACAAAATAGATTGACTCTCTCATGAGCATGTTTTGATGCCAAATACGAATTTGTTAATAAAAACTTTCCCTCATGTCACGTTTTTGAGAAAATTCAAAGTGAAATAAATGCTTGTGTAGCCATCTTTGAAGCAGTACCAGTCATGCTAGAAGAACTCTGTGAATGGATGTCAACTGACAGTAAGAGCCATCGTTAAAGAGAAGTTACTTCCTTCGATTTAGTCCTTCCTTAATTTTCTTTACCAAATATATCATAAAATCTAAACCATAAAAGATGTTGACAGTGACAATATTCAATTTTGAGTCATAGCTGAGGAAATTTTTTTTTTATTAAGAATTTTCAAGCTGAATTTGAATGTAATGGCAAAATTGATGATTGATAACAACTGGAGCTCTTTCTCAAAGTTGTATCGTGTAAGAAGATTCTTTCAACACATTTGCTTTGAGAAGTGAAAAATCTATATGAATTGAGAATGATAAATTTTCATTACACAGAGTATAAATGATTTTCTTCTAATAAGTATTAGTAACATGCAGACGAACCTACTTCATTTTCATAGGTTTCTTCCTTGATGCGAATGGGTATATCTAGCCCATGTACATGGACGTAAACTTGACGATCGCCACCAATGGCCCACATGAAATGAGGCACTGCGGAGAGTTGTTTAAACTCCAGTCCCAAGTACATGAATTCTCTCCACATATTGCCTGATGTCGAAAGTCCGAATACTCTCCCCTCATTGTTAATAGCGTATAAATATGAACTCGGCATCTCAACTCTTGATGTATAACATTATAAGAATTATTATTTAAATAAGAAACCCAAAGTTCAAACAATAATTGAAAGCACTGTATAATTTTAATTTCCAAAATTAAATTTATCAAAGTCCGATATGCCTAGGATTGAAGCAAGTTGATATAATTTAAAAGTTTCATTAGAAACATTAGAACAAGTATAGTCGAAGATTGATAGAAAATTTCTAGTAATTACTTATGTCAGTGTAAATATTACTTACAAGGTAAACAGTGAGCTAAATTCTTATCACAGAGATGAGAAATACTTCGTTCAACAATGTGTTGAGTAATGTATTGACAAGCTTCAGTATCTACGGATTAATAGGAATTGGGGAGTCTCAGATCTTCTAAGTATGATAAAAATAATACATATGCGCTATGTGAATATGTTTCATGTCGTACAAAACTGGGATACGTATATTGTAGAATACTTTCTTACAAGAATACCATGGAAACGCAAGTGGATGTGCTGCATACGTACTTTAACCTATTATATCTTGAATTATACGGTTGCCGTCACATTTATGTGGATTGGAGTTATGAAAAGTAGACGTTAGCATAAATAAACGAATCGATCGGACAGTAAAGAACAACGCAATTCTGTCCTTATGTCATTATTGATGCTTACCACGCAGGTATTGATACGACGACAAGACGACGTTTGACAGCTTCGAGGGTTTGTCAGACGTGATCGTTCAAAGGCGGCTGTCAGTTTGGATTTTATTTTTCTTTGCTTATGACGATCCACTTGACCTTCGGTTTCCGCTCAAAGTTGATACCACAGTGATACGCTAGATGACAGCAGTAGCTCGTGTATCGACCAATCAGGTTGTAACGTAAGAGAGACAGGTTGTACATGGCATGAGTGCTCTATTTCACTCCTCCGCCACACTTTCTATACACGCGAAACTTCCTCCAGTCAACTCCTCCAGTCAACGCCTCCAGTAGTATTGAGTGAGTAGTATATGCTCTAGGTAAGAACGAAACGGTATGCTTTTGCGCAGCCATGTTTGAGAACTAATCGCGTACCTCGTGGTATCTCTTCCATATGACGGCCATCTTGGATTCTTATATAATTGCATTCGATGTTATTAAAAGGATGGCTTCCATGTGGTCGGCGCAGAACGGGGCGAAAATGCGTCCGCCGGAAGAACACACTTTATTTTGTTAACATCACGAAGTACCTAGATAGTAGAGACCCTAAGAAGTACTCAGACTTATGGCCACCGCTTATAGTAGAAATTGTGATCGTAACTATCACTTTGTCGTAAACATAGCCTCGTGACCCGAATAAGAGACATGAGAGACTAAAAGCCTAAAATCGAAGAAATTTTTAAGGTAAAAAATTCAAATAAGCATTCCAACGATGTTAAGCTTCTTTGTCGTAATAATGTTCCTAACCATGGACATTGACAGAGAAGTTTTTAAGCTGTCAACACCAACTAGCAAAATTACACATCAAATTGCTTATTTTAATTCTGTGCATCACCAGTTTTCGAAATAAACTGATATTTACAACCTCGGGTTTGAACGACAACACTTTGCAATGTCTTTGCATTCAAACTGGGTTGCGTTAACTACGGTTGACATACCTTGGAAAAGTTTTGTCAAGGAGTCCACTGAGGTACCGAGCAAATCTGCAAAGAAATTTCCTGGACGACTTAATTTTCAAGGAATCGAGGCAAAGAAAACTTACGAAGGTATCATCTGCCAAAATTTTAAACCGGATACCTTGGCCAAACCTGACATAGCTCCAGAACAACAGAGTAATCTGCTCAAGTCTAGCAATTCTCTATTTACACAAAAAGTCATAACGAATGTCAGTACAAACTCAATTTTGAAAGCAGTCGAGCAGAACGATTTACATTTCTTAAGGAAACATTTGAATTCAGATAATGTCAATGTGTCGGACGATTTCGGGTGGACACCATTGATGTCAGCAGCATATAATGGCAATTTTGAAATTGTTCAATATCTGTTGAAACTTGGAGTGAATAAGAAAGCAAAGGAAAAATCTGGTTTGACAGCAGCTCAATTAGCTCTTAAAAGAAATCATTTGAATATCGTAGCTCTACTAAGGAAGAAAAATAGTCAGAAAGACCCTGAAGATATTAAAAGTAGCCCAACTTTGTCACACGATAAGTCTGACATTGTTTCTTTACGTGATGATGAACGTGGCAAAATAACGAAAGTAGAGGGGTCATTTAAAAACGAGCTACAATCCATTCAACAAAATGCCAACAATTTAAAATTCGAGTTTTATTGCGAAATATGTAAAACTGCTTTCAAAGAAACGTCTGTTAAACAGCATGAGTCTTCGACACTGCACATTTTTAATACTAAACCAAAATTGCGCTGTGTTGCATATGGGATAGCAAAACAAAACAAAGGGTATCAAATGCTTTTAAATACTGGATGGGACGAAGAAACTGGGCTGGGACCTTCGGGGCAGGGCGCAAAGTATCCAATCAAGACAATTCTTAAAAGAGATCGTAAAGGTCTTGGCCAAGGAGATAACAAAGAAGCTCGAATAACTCATTTTAAGCCAGAGGATGTGTCTGCAGTCTCTCCAGTACGGATAATCCGTCCAAAGACCTTAAGGAAAAAAGATAGAGAAAAATTATTATCCAGAGAAGCTATGAAAGATCGAATGATACGAATAGCATTGTCTTGAATTCGCACATTTTCAGCTATAATTCAGCTGCTGCTGGCATTGCGATAGATGTCTAACTATTCAATTGAATTGCAATAGCTTCCTGCAAGTGTAAGGTCACAAGAAAGTTTATTATAATGCTTACTTTCATATCAGAAAAGAGAAATTACCTGTATTTCTCAAAGAAACATTCGAATTCAGTTATCATTTGTTTGCAAGAATTGATTGAATAAGTTGTCAGTTATAAAAGGGGAAAAACAAATTTGTCATCACTACAGCTTAGTTGACATTGAACAAAGATCGTTCGTATATTGACCATTTAAAAAAATATCAGACAAGGAGATGTGAATATTGAGGCAACGTAAATTTATTATGGAACAAAACTTGACGTATGGAGATCAAGATATTGAGTTTGAGGTTCTTAAGAAAAGTGCGGAGCATCAGATAAGAATTCTTCTACAGAAATCAAGAAAAGATTGATGAAGGAGTGAAAAAAGGCTAAAAAGCAATACAATTGCTTTAGAATAATTGAGTCATTAGGAGAACGTTGAAAAAACACGAGGCTGAAATTGGTTATGTCATTGTAATGAAACGTTGATTATTCACTATTTTTCCATGTTACAAGGACTTTGAAGGAGATAAGTCTTCAAAATATAAGTATAACCGCTTACTGAAATTCAGATAGTTATAATCTCAAAAATAACGGCTTGCCTCAATATGCCTCATTGCAATAACGTAACTAAAATTGTAACTTCGACATGATGAAATGAAGATGGAGAAGGGATGTTGACCAAAGAAGCTATATAAGATCAAACGATACGAGTAACAGGTTTTTCTCACACCACTTGTTCTCGAATCTAATATTCAATGATTGAACAACCATGAGATGTGTATTTTATTACTGTTTAAAAATCAATGGTGTGATAGTTGATTTAGTATGAACTGCTATGTACAATATATAAATAGTGACGTAGCAGAGACAGTTGAGATTACAGTTCAAGGGTGTGTTCAACTTGGGCGTTTTGAGAGCTGTGACAGCCACGTTCTATAGCAGTTTATACGTCGATGTATATCTACATGTATGTACTGAAAGCGCTTAAGTGCTCAATTCGAATGCACCCCAAGTAGTGAAGTGCCTACATCATATGTTTCAACTATGTATTCTTGCCATATAGAATCTTGGAAAGTCCCAATACTGTAAGACTGAACATGAAGAATTTGGCAGTGTAAGATGAAAAATAATTACGCTGTATTTTTTTTTTTCTTTTTGATACATTAGTCCATGTATTCTACTATAGGTATAACAGTCACACTTCATACAATGTATCATGTTGTTAATATCTGAGACTTCAGCAGAAAATCATTCGTTGAAACAACATGCATCATTCTACAAATTAAGGGGAATTCTCAGTCTGGAAGCCGCATTTCAAGAGTTAGAATCATGATTTTTTTTACGAATGAACTAACAGTCTTAATGAATTAACTTTTTTTCAAGATTTATTACATATATTTGTGAACTTGTGTGATTTTTTATGTGTAAAAATATCAAAAACAGGCTGTGGTATAAGCAATGGTGTAGCGGCCCTGTGGACGTGGGTGCCCAATCGGTGCGATATCTGAAGGTTATAAATTTTATGTGAAAAGAAGAAAGATACTTAAATTATAAGTTATTGGTTATCGGTTTACGTAAGTTGTGTGGAAATTTTGAAAATTGTCCAAATTACAACCTCTTGAAGGCAAGACCTCCGCTTTGCACTTTAAAGAAACACGGTAATTTCATTATTATTAACAAATGAATTATCCAAATAACAAGAGCCTATGTGAACTGAAAATGCCTGCTGTTTCGAGGATAAACGCACAAGGCCAAATCAATAGTGTGACTGTTACTCAAGGTATCAGTCATACTGCATTAAGAAATGTAGTTTCGAGATAATCGCAACCGACTGATATCGAATATCGATGCTCACTGTTTCGTTTCAATGGCTGCAGCTTCGTCAATTCTTAGATTTTTTCTATTGTTTTGGGTTCAAAATACGCTTAAAGCATTTCACTTCAAAGATATAAAAGAGAAAATATTGATTTTTGAAAATTTCCGGACTGGGATCCCCTCTTAAGAACTTTGTTTTAAAACTTCATAACATAATTCCTTTCGGTACATGCATTACGTTTACTATTGTCAATATTCTTTATTCTACAAAGCTTATAGTATATTCCCTTTCTGGTGAAGTGAAAAAAAGAATCATTGACTGGTGGTACAACTGGAATGGATGATGTAAGCACTTAATTTCTTACAATATATGTACAAAAAGATGTGCTACTTTGCGATTTTTAAGAAGTTGTAAACTGATATTAATTATTGTTTCCATGTCTTGTTAGGATTAATTACACCTAATTATAAGATTGGTAATTGCATTCAGAATAGAGACAATAAACCAAGCAGATTTTTTTCACCAAAATTTTCAAAAATATTAAGAATGAAAATATGTTCAATGTACTCAAAAAGACGTATGCAATAATCTGAGTAATTGTTAGATTGTTATTGATACGATTGTGATATTTAGCATTATCATCTGTTTCCCACATAGTAACAAAGACTACGCAATGAATGACGAGCAGAAGACATTGAAATATCTGGAAGAAGTTGAGGCCAAGGCTGAAGAGATATTGATGGATAGGCAGGAAATTGTTGCACTGGATAAACGAAGGAATGATGATAGAATGGGGGAGCGGGCTTTGCGGAATCAAAAATTTGATAAAACTTGGATGGCTGTTGGACCTTTGCTGATAAAAATGTCAACAAACTCTGCTCAAGAGTTGCTTGCAAAAGGTAGAATTTAGTGAAAAAATAAAAAATGTGAGACAAGTCAATTCAGCACAATCCTTTGCATTCGCAAACTAATTTCAAAAGTTGTTTCCATGTTGTAGATCAGAGAGAGTGCGATGTTGAAATCAACAAAATTAGGAGTGATTTGAGAGTTAAAGTGAACCAGCTTCGTGATTTAGAGCACACTCAGTCTGTTCCAGGACTAATGCTAAATCCAATGTCTCGTGAAGAAATGTTAGCAGTAAATCAAGTTCTTGGCAAAAGTCTTTGAATGGTTGATGTTTAAAGAGATTCAGATCGAAAAGTTTGACGATAGTAAGTTAATAAAGGTAATATAAAATACCTGGTTATTTGTAACTAGTCATAGGAAGAGAGAAGCTGAAAGAGTTTAAATTTTTAAGAAAAGAAACTTATGGTTGCGGAACCATTGAGAAAAATTATATAAACGCAAGCATTGCATCTTATTATTTGTTTATAGTTATTGGAAAAGTAAGGGTGTTGTTTTGTAAAAATTTAAACTTTTCAATAAAATGTCACAGTGAATAACCACGTTTATTTTTTATACAATTTTGTCTCTTAAGCTTTGAATAACCTATTACCGTCTCATCATTTGTACTTTGGCTTCATCGATGAACCATGGACGAAGGAAAGAGTACTTAGATTCACTGTCCATCTGATGAACCTGCACATCATTCCCTGGTACCCACTCGAATTTGTAGACACATTCGTTATAGTCTTTTGTAACTACTGATTGGACAAAATTCAAAAATTCATTGCAAAAGTTCATACACTCCGAAGCATTCCAAATTCCCTGTAACAATGATGGTATAATTAACACAAATTACGCAAAGTTTTGTAAATAAAATTGCGAAATTTGTTCAGACATTTATTGATACTTGAAAAAAATTTTCTAAAAACTTAACACTAACGATGCTTCTGAAAAACATGCTGTTTTGTGATATCAGAGGGATTCTTTATAAAACTTAATCACCTTTGACATTCTAGTCATCTCTGGTACGCTGTAATTGGTTAAATTTCTAACTATACCATCGTCATCTCGGAATCCACAACAAACGTTTTCGATGCCGACCAAAAAACTTTGGCACCACCATTTAATTAACTTGTATCTTCTAAAGTTTTCCTCCTGACGCCTATTTTCAATAACTCGACTTGTCTTCAGTTCCACAAATTTAACCCCTTTCCAGTCAATCGGCTCTCTTAAAACCTCATTGGATGAAACCCCATCCATCTCCGCGCCATACAATAATCTATTATTGCCAAGGCGAGATGTGAACATACAGCAAAATTCTTCACCTTCATTAACAGGCTTAGAAGTGTCTGATGCTTGTCCAGGTGAATCTGTAAGATCCTAAACTCATTGAATTTAAATCTGGAAAAATAGTACACAGTACTAATTGAGAAAGAAGAAGGAAGTCGGATGGTGAAAAGCATAAAAATTAATGATATTGTAATAAACGCCAATAATTGTTTATACCAGTCAGTAAATATTGCTCGAATTTGAATCCCCAGGACATGAATTGTAACTGCTTTTTGGATATGTTGCTTTTTCGTAGCTTTTTCTCCTCTGTATCAAAGGCGCAAAGGTATATCGTGCCCTGCCACTTCGATGCACAAATTATCCATCCCTCTTGTTTCTCAAATGGAGTACACCAAAGCATTGTCAGTAAACCCCGGAAGCATACAAAATGAGGCTGTAACCTGCAATCGATAAAGAATTACAAAGAGCATTGTCAAGCATGAAAAAGTTTCAAATTTTTTTTGCAGTAATTATTTTCTATTCTTATTCACAATTTGTTGGGTAAAAATTGATTTAAATTTAGCAACACACAAATGCGATACGAAAAATGGCTTGAAACATTAAATCTGTGACGAATAATTTATTTTGAAAAATTCAAACCATCGATCGGAATCAGGTGGAGCACGAATCTTGTGGCAATTCAAAAGAATCCACCGTAACAAGTGATCCAATCTCTCATTATCGGCTTCGGCTGTTTTTCGTATAACCAAATCATAACCCACTTTCAGGTCAAATTTGACAGTCTCCGAAGGTGATGCATTGAAGTATTTCAATTGCACAGTGTTTGGCAGAAATTCTCTGTTTTCGTTTAGACTAAAGCAGCCGGATACCTCTGGTCTACTAAAATGTGGAAAACCTTCCCCATTCCAAGATCTGTTGATGCGAAATCTCGAGGTTTCCATTGTTTAAAAAATGATCAAGATCAGTATTTCGTTTGTTTACAGAGTGAAGAATGGCGACCTTGACACTGCATGGAATAAAGCCAATTCTGACAGATAATTTGCAGCTTCTACCAAGATCCGTGAGATGGCGTGAAAGTATATTGAAATCATTATATTCCAGTGGAGTCCAAACCATACATATTGCATAGCTATGGAACAAACTTCAGTTTAAAAATATTATGACGGATCAACGGCCCTCCAAGTGGTGTTTTTGCAATTACTGTGTTTATTCTGTAATTTGATCAATCCAAATGTTATGAAGAGTTAATGAAAGTCGAGAAAATTACCGATTCGTCATGCTTGTTTATAAATGAGTTGATCTGTCTTGCGGGTGTATACCTATCACAGTAATACTATTCCAGGCACTCCAAAATTTGAGGACGGCTCAATTCTGAGAGAAACAAATTCATTCTTGCGTCTTTGGCTACGAATATCAATAAATATGAATGATATTATGAAACATGAAAAAAATCATCCTTGTCCCAGCAGCACGGCGATATGCAAGATGATCACCCAGCATATGTCAGCTACTGATTTTTTCGTTCCGGACAATAATGTGCGTTTGACTGGTTAGTATTTGAACAGTAAGAAACGTATTGTTGCAATTTGAACCTTGTGGAATCCTTTGTAAGGATTTTTTAATCTGAGAGTGGTGGCTGTCTGTATAAATATTCCCAACTTCCGGATTAATTAATGAACTGTGGTATTCCACACCGATTTTCTGTTTATATTTGTTGAAATGATGAAAATTAGACTACCGTGGCTGACTTTATTATTTTGTTTACAGAGGATCAGCGCAGAATTGACGATCTGTATCTTCAGCTTTCTGAAGCAAAAGACAAACTTAATATCAACAAGGAAGCTCTTGAAGAAAAAACAACCAAGTTAAACATAGAGAATCAGAAACTTGTGAGTACAAACTTGATTACATTCAAAGACTGTAATGGTGTTGAACAAATTTACCCATCACTATCATTGACCTAGCTATTATCACACAAAGTTTGAGTATATACTATTTTTTTTAGAAAGAATTAGAAATTGAGAGGAATAAAATAATTAAAAATAATTACAACCTTGAACGAAAATGCAATGAAATGAGGGTAATCAAACCTAGCACGAAGGATCGGTGGATCCTGGACCTTGGACAGTAAGTATACGGATTTATAAATCAGTGTAAACTTTTCAAATATTCCTTCTTATTTTATAATTGATTGTTGTTATTGAAAATATATTTGATATGACACTTGATTCATATTTAAAAAACACGTTCTTCTACAGTAGGTTTATTCTGTTCCAGAAAAAAATTCAACCTATACAAAAAATTTACGAGGATTCGATGGGACTACGGTGCACTCGACCAAACAAGAAAGGGGCGTATCCTTTGTTTATGACAAAAAAATATTGGTTCATTGTAGGTATTTTATAGATGATTTGTCGGAGAACTAAGAGCTGGGAAAAAATTCGGTGGCAGTAGAAAGTATATGTTAGATTAGTAATGCTTTTGTGGGTCACATCAGACAAAAATTTTGGTTTCCCGATATGTATAGATTTGTAGTTTATATTCCTTACATTCAGCCAACATCAGTTGTTACAGACAGCAAAAGCTACATTCACACATTCTCTTTCCACAACGATATTGGGAGTAATGAGCTGAGCGACCTTTTATGGAAAGAAATACAACTTTCAGTGGAAAAAAAAGTCCTCTGATAACAATGAAGAAAAAGAAAATAATGCAGTGAATAAGTAAGTTCAGGAATTAATCTAAAATTACTGAATTAACCTTTGAATGTGTGTGTCACAGACAATATCACAGTAAGTGATAGTATGAAATTGAATTCATAAACATGATTTTTGTACAGATTATCCTCGTAAAAGGTTGTTTAGGTAAATCACTTTTCAATTCACTTGAATAGAAAACAATCTGATATCCAAAAAGACATTAAATAACTTACAACTTAAATTGATCGTATGTCAGCAAATAGTTCAGTATGTAGTTTATTAAAACATTACTATAAAATGTAAAACAATAAGACAAACAATATATTACATAAGTACGATAACAGGTGGGTAAAATTAAAGGAATTAAATCGATAACTAATATCTTGGAGCTATGGTTCACTTGTAAGGTTTCTTAGATCTGGTTATATTACTTTATATACTATGTAAACGAAAATAATAAACTGTTGTGCGATTAAAAACCAACCAAGCACAGTATAGTAATAATAAAAACTATGTAATCATCATCACACATAAATAATTAGCAAGGTGGAGCACAAGATGCCAATTTGTCACGGCGGGCTTTTGGACAAAGCTAAATATTCATAGTGAAAGCGAGATTAATTTTTCTATATTTATAGAAAGTTAGGTACAATTTCCAAATGTAATTTAGACCCACTAGCAATAATACAGAGGGATTAGAGCCGCAAGATCAATGATATGATATGTAAATAAGAAGGAATATTCAAAAGTATTTTTAGGGGTACTATTTTACTCAAAAGTAACTTCTCAATATGGGTAAAATCTTATGCTCGAACAAAGTAGATGGGAAACTATTTTCAAATACATAATTCGAGCTGAATAAAACCTCTGAAGTAGTGTTCAGTCCTTAAAAAATGATTTATTAACTTTTGATTCAAGGTCTGTCGCAACAATCGATCTCTGTAAATTTCGCTTTTTCTGCTCTGTCCAAATAATATCTTATTGACATCATGTAGAAACTGTAAAAGCTACAAACCACAAAATTGTCAAACTTTTTTAAACACACTACACACTTGAAGGCAGATGTAATAAGCTAGTACCAGGCATGTTCCGAGCATCAGTATTGACGTTATTATAGACAGCAGCACTCCACATAAGACAATAGTTCCGAATGCCAATATTGTCCCTGTGAGTAAAATATAATTTAATAAAACGTAGCTAATCACTTCGAGCGAAAGGACTAGAAATATTCGTAAATAGGTCAATGAAATGATTGTATTACAAGTCAACAAGGTAAATTTATCCGCGCTTACCTTCAATAAGTATAAATACTGTAAATGTACAGATAATGGTTGTTATTGCGAAAAGAGTAAACAGGAGTACTGGAAGACCGACTGCAAAGGTCACAGCGATTAAAGCTGCTAGTAAGGAAGGTTTCGATCTCAGATATTTCGCTGCTGCATCAACGTTCTCATAAGCATTATAATCTTGCATACATTTCGTGAATCTCATCCTGATTTCTGTACCTGTTTCATGAAAGAGTATTTGGTGTCCATTTTAATTCAACATGTCTAGATCTAGAATTACAAATATTGGGGAAAAATACACATTTTTAGTTGAATGTGAATTAACATTTACCTACTTACAATATCTGTGAACCATTCTGAAGGTTTGATCCTTCTTCGAATGGTCTTTGGGTTCGACAATCTGTTCAATCTTCGGCTGATCCTAGAATACAATGACAATACTATTGAAGTCTAATGAATTTCAACCTGACACACACAATGAAGTTGAAGTTCATAATGTTAATACTAAATATGAACATAAATTCATGGGCATCTTTTTAATAAGTCAATTATAGAACTGGTAAAATGATGTTCATGATTTTTTATGTTGTCAATCCATGTACCTCCAAAGGTTGAAGTAGACAACTTTTTTCTACGCATTTGTTACATTAACGTTATCGCAAGCTTGACTAGATAACATAGAACGGATAGTTTAACCAAACACAGTTCTGTCAAGTGTTATTCAGAACTTTGTGTTTATGGATATATTATAATATTCATGCGTGATCCGATGGTCTAGGATTCTTCAGTAATATCCTATCATTCTTGTACTTCAGAAAAACAATTACTATTTACGTTGAAATTTTGAAAATCATAAAACAGATGAGACGGCAGTTACGAAATTACGAATTTCAAACTTACCATGATATATATCGTTGTAAGACAGAGATACGCGTACTACTCACTACACGCTTGTCATTAAACTATATCTCAATGGAATTACGATTATCTGTATAAACTTCCCACTATCACTTTATAAACATCGAAAAACCCGATACAAAATATATAAAAAGGTCTAATGAATGAAGCGATAAATTGTGGTTGTCATCCTTGCCCGCCGCAGCCCTCTTTTGGCCACAATATGCGCAAGACTCGGAGTAAAGTCATCGAGCTTATACTCATCATAGATCATACACACATGGAGAAAGCTGGTATACCTTTTCGTGTAAGTGGAAAACTGCATAGAGACAGAAGTAGTAACACTACATCCTTTCTCTGTTTTGCGGACTCAGATTAGCCGACTCACGCTTGTACTACAAGTCCCCGGCGCCTGGCTCTAAGGCTTTGTTGTACTCAGGCTTTAGAGCGTATCCGACCTTATAGCGTTGCTGTTGAAGTTTCATTCTGTTACTGAATCATACCGTTAAAAGGTTGCATTTCTTTGTGCAAGTAATTTATAAAAAATTTTTGGCTTATTATAGAAACATAGGTACATTGCGTTTCACTATTTTATGTGTCCATCAGACTTTTCGACGAAAATACCTGTTCCACATCATACATTAGATTATTCCATTTCAAAATATGCTAAACATTGATATTATTATCTGTTTGTGATTATATCAGCGCAATGCTAGGGGCACTCAATTACGATACGCACGGTCCTGCCGTAAAAAGAAAGAGCATGTAGTGTTACTATGTTTTTCTCTCTCACTGGCTCAGAGACACTTTTTCAGTGCGATGCTTCCCTCCATGGCTGTACGCCCTAGGTATGTACACATAGGATATCATGGTATAGTAGGTATCTCAATATGTACGAGTCTTATGGTTGAAACAGTGGCGCCACTTCTTAACACTACTTTACGCTGGTTTAATTAATTGTAAGAAGAACCGGAACATGAACAAACGAAGGACAGAGCTTCCTGGACCATTTCTGGCCACAATGTCATAACGCTCCTTGATAAGTTTGATAATAACCATGCTCTCCTTCTCTTTCTAATCAGCAATCCCTTTGTCACCTTGGCGCTCTTTCCATACCTAGAAATAACACCGTTCATGTGACTGCATGTGACTCAACGTCGGTTAATTTTCGGACAATGGTTACGATCAGCTGATGAACTGTCAAATTTAAAGAGAACTGAAAGTTTCGGGGGAGCAAGGTTATTCAAGCCGACTTATAAACAGTTTTGATTCGAGTGTACAAATATGCGAAAATTAGTTTCCGCCCGCGTTCATTGATGGACAACAATATGTTCTCGAAAGTAATGCAATTATGAAAATCGACCTTGCATAATAAATGTTTCTTCAGTGAGGTTATACGTTTTCGGATCCCAAAGATTGATTAGATTTACAAAAAATAAATACTGATAAATGTGATATCATTGAGTAGATTTTACGCGTCATAAGTGTTGAGAGAGTGGATAACGAGAAAGATGAGCTTGTGATAATCTTACTGTAAGATTACAAACAGTCGATAACCATGGCGAGACCAACAGTTTCAGCACAATGTGATTCTGTCGCATCCTACATGGATGGTGTTCATGTGAAAATTGCAGAGGCCTATAAGCCGCCTCGAAAAATTGCCTTGCCAGTGGCTTACAATAATAAATTACCAGACGTGTCGAATTATGTATATGACTTCAGTTTAGAACGAGTGGTCATCGAAAAGGTAAGCACCAGTGTAATAATACTTAAAAGCAAAAAGAAATTAATATAAAACTTTGGCGATATAGAAACCGATTATGTCAATTGTTTAAAAATGTAGCATCTAGTTAGTAGTATGATGATCTCTGGCTTAATTAAACATTCAATAATTCAAGATGACAGAGTGGCGTAAGGTCAGACACACCATGGCTCTTGCACGTCGCACCCGTCTCGATGAAAAAAAGAAAAATGAGGAAGCACCTTCTCCACCTCTCCCTGAAACGGTAACGCAATCATCGGTTAAGGTAGCCCCTGCTCCCGAAACAACAATACTCACTCCGCAACCTCTATCTCCATCAGCCAATGATCTGCAATATATAAACATGTCAAACGGACTGGATCTTGCAGACTTTGACAACGATACTAGCAGTCCGTTTGACAACATGGAATTAAAGACAATAAACGACATGGAGGAACTCGCCCAGGTCAGTGTAAAAGAACCTTTTAGTCTTTAGTTTCTTCTATGATTGTTTAATTGCTTATAATAGTAAAACGTAATTCAACATTTTCTCATACAGCTTGATGATGTATTTGATAATTCAACATGGATATCCATAATCCCAAAGTTAAATTATTTATTAGAAAATTGATATTCACTTTGCATGACACAAATAAATATTTTTCCGACTCATCATAAATCACAATGTCTGTCGGATTTTGTTTGCAAAGAAAAATATCTTGTGTGCTGCACTAATTGGCTCTGGAGGTCACTTGATTACTTATCAATATTATTTTACTACTGCTTTAGGTTTTGCAGCCAACATCTCAATGGGTTCCCCCTACCAAGCTGGAGAATATACTCACTGAACTGACTATTGATCAAAATGAAAGAAAACAAGAACATACGAACATCGAAGCTGATGAAAATACTGAAAACAACAAACATGCCTCAAATCAACCTAGTGTTCCTACTATAGTGCAAGAACTTCAGAGGGAATTGGCACGGCCAATCATGGAGGTAATTGAGTTCAATCTGTTTATATTTTTAATTCTTTTTTCAATATGTCAATAGGCAGTGAAATATGTACTATCTAAATGCAAACGTTAAGAGTAAGCTGGAATGACAACCGGCATAAACTTTCTTTTTTCAATAGATATTGTAACTTGAATGAATTGACCATTTTGATTAGTATTCAAAATTGATTTTTGTACCTACTTTAGAATTGGAAGCCTTGGCCAGAGCTTGAGAGCCCCATCTGTGAGGCAGATGTGACTTCCCCAAAGTTTACTAATTCCTCCCCGTCAACGCATTCTACATTATCCAATCCATTATCAGACCTCACCGAGGATGATCAGAAACTAGCTAAACACCTCAGTGATATGGGATTTCCTTTGTCAAGAGCAGCGCGAGCAATTCGTGACTTAGGTGGTCGGGACAATAAGAAAGTAGTCGAGTACCTTTTGGCTGTTCAATCTTTGGAAGAGTTGGGAATGCTCGGCGATGATGCTGAGAAGGTATTAGTATTAACGGATTACGATCCAGAGAAAGCAAAGCTTTACTATCAAAATTTGCAGACATTAAGAGACCTCGGATTCCCAGAAGAACAAGTGTCTTCTGCGTTGTTAAAGTGTAACATCGACAGGGATCGAGCTCTCGATTTATTGATTGCTTAGCTTTGCTGGATCAATAATTATAACTTCATTGAAATAAGACTTGCCTTCGAAACTGACTGAGATAAGATTAATGTATATATTCCAACCAGTCTGTCAGGCATGAATTTCAATTTCACTGCTATGGCTGGCATTTAATTCTACGCAGCTATAACTAGGTAGTACCTATTTTTCTGGAGGAAATTTTTCAAGTCTCCATTTGAGATGGTTAATATTACTAGTTAATGCGTAATAGTACAATTGCCTCAGTCGTGATACATTTAATTAGTATGATGTAGGCTAAAACTACGCTAACTTACGTTAACTGTGATTTATCAATCTGAGGAATCGTCAATTTTAATTGGCTTCCTTAGTTTAATCAGCAGTCAAAGAATTGGTATACTCTACCCATGTAAACCAAAATGCTACCAGTATTTTCGCAATAGTTTTTAGGCCTAAATTGTAACCTTAATCCATTTGCATCTCCAAAACTCTTGTATATAATAAATTGTTTGAAATGAGATTCATGATCTCTACTATTTTCACAGTTATCTGTTAATTAATCAACACAGTCAATTCAAACAGCCTATCATTTTGTAAAAATATTTATATTTATTTCATACAATACACCATGGCCGATTCGTGGCGAGCACATCAGTTAATTCAGTAAACTCCCTGAGACATCTAGAAGATCAGAAAAAAAATTCATGTACAGTTATTACATTTACAATTGCGAGATATAATTTTTACATACTTTTTACTGCAGAAAACTGACAATTGTAGAAAATTGGTCCATGTATTAGAATTAACAATGATCCAAGCTTCGGTAAAAATTGGCTGCTGACAATTGTTGCTCAGGCAGATACTTGCTGGCCCATTATTCAATAAATTTTGCATGTATCCTATAACTTCGGAACTTTTGCTTTTGCTTTGGAGATTCTGTTTGATTCGATTCACTATTACATCTTGTGTGGAATGATTAACTTCCAAGGTGTGTTTAAACCTAGAGACGTGAAATGAGCAGTGGTTAATTCAATTATTTATCCATCTTTGCCTTAAAATATCGTATACTTTGCTTCTAATCTGTGAACTTTTTAAAGATTCAAAGTAAACTTGCTACTAGAACGATGTACTTTGTCACAAGATTATCATGGCATAAACACCTCGTGCAGTAAATTTGTCGTAGTGCTAGTTCCCACAGTGACGGAACGTAGTTTTCTGTTATATCATGAACAGTTACGAGTTGTCGAGGTAGTTTTATGATGCTGATCTTCTGGACAGCCTCATCAGGCATCTCTACCTTGAGTTGTATGTTTAGTTTAAATTCTTTACCGCAATTGTCTTCGTCATGTACAGGCCCAATAGAACATCTGTATAATGCAATCAAAGTTTGAAAAATAGTCGCATTCACCATATGTCAATAGTATCTGTAATGGTAACGTCTTCAGAATCTACCTATAAGCTGGAATATCTCTGGCATCTCGAAAGTACTGAATGCGACGGCTCAATTGATAACTCACTGGCACAGAAAGGTAATTTATAATTGGGTTACAATCGAACTGTATGTATGGGGCAGACAGAAATCCATTCAGCGGTAAGTACTGCAACCTGCGCAAGGTGAAACACTTCTGTAGACACCTCAGTCTTGTATAACTTAATGAAGTGGATGTAATGATTATTCCAAAACAGATTGGGCATTAATGTAGATGGCAAGAAATGCTTATAAGCAATTAGATAATGATTTTCCATACACTGTAGTTGATAATTTATGAAACAGAAACAAGAAAGAAGTCGGCTCCGAATCAACATACTAGGAAATTGTGAAAATCATATATGGTCTTTTCTACCTATGATGACTTTGTATAAAGATAATTATACGCTACCTGTTGGAACAAACAGATATTGTAGAAAGGCGTGCAGCGAAAGTCAGTCTGTTTGGTAACTCGGTAAGGCCATTGCGATCCGCAATTAATTCTTCTAAACAAGGAAGAGAACCTAGCCATTCTGGTAATGCTATCAACTGGTTCCCACACACAGACAATGTCTCAAGATTTTTCAGTTGGCTTATTTCTAGTGGACATTGGAATAGTGTATTGTACACAGTAATTGTTCATTCATTTGCTGTGGTGATTAAAAAAAAAAGGAATGTTTAGTTGTATAAAGACTCACCGTATGGGAGAATTCTCAGCAAGTTTTTATTCAGTATTAAAGTTTGCAAGTTTTCAAGCCTTCCTATTTGACGAGGTAAAGATTTCAGTTTGTTGTGCCCCAAGTCCAAGGTGTTAAGTTGAGTCATTTCTCCGATTTCATCTGGTAACGTTTCTATCTGGTTGCCATGGAGATACAAGTTGGTGATGTTTGACAGTTCACCAATCCAACAGGGCAGACTGCAGAGCCGATTCCATTTTAAATAGATCTCTTGGATATGTGTTCCATAATTTTTTACAACTTCTGGCAGTTTTGTAAATCCACGATAATTCCAATGCAGGATAAACTTCTCCTCCAATTCTCTGACCATTTGTTTTGTTGTATATTCTGCATTCATTGTAATAACAATATTGATTACTTATTAAAGTTTGAAAATTTTATTTCAAATGAACGTTGATTATACCTCTAGCAAATAGAAATAGACACTGTTAGTTCAAATTCTGAACATAGCTAACTCGACCTTCAGGGTTGACTCAAAATAACTTTTCTACCGGTAGGTCAGTAGTATCAATTTAGTATCTCAGATGCTCTAGTTCTTTTCTCATGAGATCATCATTTATTTATTTATTGATGTAGTTTACATAATATTTGTATAAATTGGACATGGTCTGTATTGCCTTGTTTTACAATTTTCACAAAAACTGAAGACACTTACATTTGAATAAAACTTTACAATTTCTGTATAGACTTACAACTGATAACAATGTTGTTCCAAAATGAATGAACTTGATGTACAAAGAGATATATCCGCATGCAATCAATCGTTTATTGTCAAGATGAATGGGTCAATCACATTCTTGAAAATCCGGATTGAAAAGCAATGGAAACAAGTCCGTTTTTACATTGAATTTACGTCGCATTAATTAGTTTTTTCTTGGAATCCCTCAACATCAGATTCACTAAACCGTTTTGCTGTATGACGATTTTGTAAGTGCTTTATCGTATTTATGGCAAATTACGGGTAAATTGACGGATAGATTTTTCGATCACTGTAGAATTTAATCCATGAGAGACTTTACTGATATCATTATGTTAGCCTCAAGTCGGCACGTATAAAATTTGTTTTCGTTGTTATAAACAATCTGAAAACTCGCTCTCTCTCTCTCTATTGCGTTTTGAATGATTCAGTGCGAAAATTTGAAAAAATAATTCATATGAGTTTAGAAGAATGTTGAAGCTTTTGAAGCTTTTTAGTAAAGAGACATCTGAACTAGTGAAACTTTCGAACTTTGCATTTCATATATTCAAAATCGAAGGACGTTTAACAATTTAATTAATTACTTTCTAATTCCCAAACAAATGAATATCTGTCAGAAAGAATTATTCTTATTTTGAAATGGTTCATTCCCCTGTCATTACGCACCTTAAAATACCAAATTATGTTTTACCCTTTTAGAACAAACTGGAGCGCGCAATTAGTGCGCAATACCAAGTTGCGACAAGATATTTGATTACGTAATCTAAGTGTTTTTTTATGGGAGTTCAAAAACACAGTTGAGAACCCCTGCTGTCTAGTTATGAAGCAGCCATCTTTAAAAAGACTTTGGAAAAGTCAAAATTGCGATCAGGTGTTACTGAGAGTATGAAAATACGCCGCCGGCATTTATCGACGTGTTGAGCAGTCAATATACCGGTACAAGGAACTTGAAAAAAATTTACGAAATGGATGCTATAAGAATCGCATTGCGAAGATCAAACATTATATACAAGGCAACTGTCCAAGCATCTTCTAGAAATTGGTGAGCTTAATCAGGAGTCATAACCTCAAATTAATTGCAACACTAATTTTGAACTCATGACTGAAAGGTCGAGACAGGTTCTGGTCTCGTCTTATAATACTGAGATATTGAAGTATCCGCACGAAAATTGCCGAACTATCTAATTCAAAATCAGTCACCTTTTTTCTGTCAAATTAACTTTTCTCCTATCGACTGAAACGTGTTAGGTTAGGTCGGCAGTAGTGTGTCTTAACCTAGAAGCAAACATTAGCAATGTTTAAAATTGTTTGGTGTTTGAATATGGCAAAATAGCTTGATTGTGGTACGTCGATGACAATTGGTTAGCGTTGTGCTTGTACTTACCGTATATGCATATTGGTCTTGTGCTTTTACACAACGCTTGTCCGAACATCAAGATGTGTTACTTTGATTTCGTTACCATGTTATCGCGAGTTTGTGATTATATAGCAGCAGAAGTCGCAGCCAGAACACCAGAGTTATGTCGAGTGTATCCCAGGAAGCGCTATTCTCAAGAGATGGTAACACTGGTCATGGTTTCATTGATACAAATGACACAAAGCCAAAGGATGACCAAATATTCAATGCACTTGGGGCGACTGATGAACTTTCTTCATACATTGGGTTCGTATGTTGATGAATGTTAATCTTTATCAACAAATCTTTCCTTTGTATTCACATTTGGATTTGAATATGAGATCACTTTATTTTCAAGCATACTAATCTGTCCAAGAATTGAAGAATTCTTTTGCACTTGTTTGCAAGTAGTCAAAACCTTTTATAGTAATCGTAATGTTATCAAGTCCAATTTTCAGTGTATACGATAAAAAGAAATTCAGACAAGGTAGTTCGCAGAAAATAAGATGACGATATTTTTAAATCTAATGAAACTAGTCATATAGTTCCCGATAACTGAACAGATTGTTGAATTGTCATTTTTTGTCTGTTTAAGACTTGCAAGAGAGTTTGCATGCGACAGTAACGTTCAGCATCCTTATGTAGACAAATTAAAGAGAGTACAAATGATTTTGTTTGATCTGAATCATGCAATATCACGGTCAAGTCCTGGTAGAACAAAGCCATTTGAGGCTAAGCATACCAAAGATCTTGAGGAATGGATTGTCGAGTATGCGACTCAATTGCCCCCAGCAGAAGATTATATAATACCGGTAAGGAACACAAACCTGTCTCTTGGTTATTGAAGCATGGAAGATTGCTTTAAATTTTCATTTTTATTTCAGGGTGGTGGCAAAGCATGCGCTTCGTTACATGTAGCAAGAACAATCTGCAAGCGGGCAGAGAGGAGCGTGGCACTGTTGGTTAGGGACGGTGCTTTAGATGGCGAAGCTCAGGTTTACCTTAACAGATTGTCAGATTTTCTCTTGACCATATCACGTATAGCGGCAAAGTGTGATGAACGCACTGAAAACATTTATATACCACGCGCTGAAGTCAGCGAAGAGAAGCAATAGTGTATTTGTGACTTTTTCAACATGTTCCCACACACGTGATTTTAATTTAATGAAATCTTGAATTAGAATTTTCTCCTACGACCCTTTCGTCATTTGCCATTATTATTTGACCACAGTATTTATACACAGAAGCATTTACGTTAATATCGTACACTATGACTAGGAAAATATTATGAAAATTCTGAGATTGTACTGATAATTTAAGTGTCGGGTATGGGAACAGGTTCAGTAGCCAGACTGTTGAACTATGAAAAATATCAATCTCCGATTAGTCGTTGTTAACATGACACAGTAATGTTGAACTAGAATTAATATACACGCACGAAGATAGTTCTAAGAGTATTCAGAATTGTATAAATTGTTTGATGCATTTCATTCGTGCCAAGATTATTTCAAATTTTTAAACGCAGCTCAACAGTAACCATCAAGTAACAGTTAATGTATCTGATGCTAAATATGATTTCACTAAGATATGTAGGATTTACAGATGTTTTATAAATCATTGTTATTAATGTTGATAATTTATCAGCACAGTCGTTGCTGTAATAATTAGATAACGTATTGAAAAATAAACTTGTAAATAGTATGTACCGATTATAATCTCGTTGAGTTATTCATTTTGAATTCGTGACACTGTCTGTTTGGTTATTTTATTCGATTGACAAGCACAATAGATTGGAAAAAAGTAATTTTATTCAGTACAAGGTGATACTACATAAATAATCGAGTTACTGGGAGTAAGTAGTTCACACTATTAATCGTTAAACAGTTACTAATATGTATTACAAACAATATATGGTAGCATTGACCAACGAGCAGAAATTTGCGAATATATATTTCAAATATCTTAACAAAACGAAATACTTTTCTCTGTCATAAGTCGCACGATGTTTTCAACTATTTTGTAAACAAATTCTGCATCGCTGTGTAAGAATATCATGCTGTGATTTGTATTTACAGGACCGTTTGACAAATTATCAGTAGCTGCCTTTCAACCAGAGTAGTAAATGTTGACTCATCTCATCTTATTTCTTTATTCAAATGCAAAAGATCACGGTAGCTATTTGTTTACGATGCATTTTTAGTGAATCAGTGCGTTACATGTTTGTTAATATTTGTAGGAACGTTCCAGATTACACCTCGCAACCATTCATTCCAGGATTTCATCTCCCTCAGTGATTTCCTTTAGGTTAATCAGTTCCAGTATACCTGTTCCTTTTGTTTCTGATCTTACCATTTCATCTATTTCTCTGTATTGACCTGGGTCGATTAGGCAAACTAAGTTCAAACTGCCTCCCTCCCAACTTTCATTTTCAATCTTAGTTGCTTGTTTGGAAATCTTCTCTCTCAGTTTGCGAGCTTCTTTACCTGATATCAGAACTCTCAAACGCATTTGTGCTCTTTCCAAGGGCATGACAGCCTTCAATTGCGGAATGACATCCAAAGCCTGCTGTTTGGCGTTGCGATTAGGTTTTACAGAAAAATGAACATCTTTCATAGCTTTTTCAATCATCGATATTGGATACGGGCGCTTAGTTTCTGGGTTGACACATTTGTCGGATACTGTTGTTGCTATATCCTTGAACATAGAATCCAGAGCCGATTGTCTTTCCTTGTCAGAAACCTGTAGCTCTCCCTTAGTAAGGATTTCCTTGCATATTTCTGTCTGGTCATCCTTACCAAACGCTTTCAAGAGATCTTCCCTCTTTGACACCTGACCTTTGGAAACGTTTGTAAACACGGTATGTGTCTGCAATACTTCATCTATGTCCTTCTCTCTGTGACAAATGTTCTCAATTTAATATAATTAATATTATCAAAGATATAATTGGTTTTCAATTTGAATTGTACAATTTAATACAGTGCAAAATCAAGCTGGAGAAAAAACTAGAGCCTGATGCAAAGTATTCGTGGTATTCACACGCGGACTATTTGCCGTTCGAACACCACACGCGTCTCTTGCTCCATTGCCTAGAACCTTAAGGGCTTAATGTGTGACACAACTTCTTTCCGTAAATGCACCAGCGCATATGCAAAGATCTCAAGAATCAGTTCGACTCATAGCAATGCCGCCTTGTGCTGAAACAATGAAGTTGTTCAAAGGATATTTGCAAGTGAACCCACAGATTTTTTTCATGAGGCTCTTTGCGATTGTGTTTTAAGCCACACCTCCCATGCCACAACTGAAAGGTAATCGCAAGGAACCTCATGGAAAAATTTCACAGGTTCTCTTGAAAATATTCCGTGGCCAATTTCACGATTAGAGTGCATGTCAGCACATGCTATATTAGCCCAAATGACTCTAGGGACTATTTCATATGCAGTGAGCTTATCCGTGGTGTAGTTTTTTTTGCAATGAACGGAAACAACACAGAAAAATATTCCAAGAGAAAAGCCCACTATTGAGGTGTGACAACGTTCACGCCTTAAGCTCTAATTTTTTCTCTTTGCGTAGTAGCAACGAAGAACTGGAGCTGACCATGAAAAGATTAAGAAGCGTACCAAAATAGAATATTTTAATCAATGCACAACTAACATAAACCAGTATTCTGATGTGACCAGTGATAATGTATGCATGTAGAATTGTAAACAGGTTGATAAATGTACAATTTTGCCTCTCAAAAGTATAAATATATATATATATATATATATATTGACGAGTACCACAATTAATGAAGTCAGAATCGAGGCTCATCCGAGTCAACAAATGAAATACTACAGCTAGGTTATGTCGTGCGAACTTGCAATAACACTCAATCGGTGTGCAACAAAATTGCGTAATATGGCTACAGTTGACAAATTGTAAAACTCACAGATTTGTTCTCCAGGATACAACCTTGTTCCTGTAACAGGCGATCTCGAACCTCTTTCCTGCTTTTTTCATACGCACTACTGCGACGTTCGTTAACCTGATCTGGTTAGTTGGTGTGAAAATTAACGACATTTTTGCAAAGTCCGGTAACAATTTACTGCCGTCGAAATTACAAATTATTCTTTATCTCACGATGAAAATTTTCATCAGCTTATCTTCGTACTTCTAGGCACTTAATTACTTGTAAAATGATTAAAATATAAACTGGACGTAGGTCTAGTTGACAAGGGCGCATCGCAGCATCCACAATGTTACTTGAACGACTTGAATGTTTTTACAGGTTCAACTGCCGCAGATTCGTCAGTGGTGCCAACTCTAGATTCTTAAAACATCGAATCTCGCGTGGGAAATTGACGTATTTCATCTCTCATTCAAATCGAAGCACTAACTTCAAAAATCCGGAAAATTATGTAAATGCGTAAATGTGTAGACTGATAAGATTTTTATAGAATGAAATTGTTCTCGGAAATTTAGTAGTCATAAACATTGATCATAAAGCCTGCGAATTCAGAAATTTTCAAATTTTATGGAAAAATTTACTTTCGTAACGTTTTCTCTACCGTCTATAAAATATCGAAAACATATTCATCAGTAAATTATGTGTCGGTTACTGGTATTTTAGGATAATCAAAAAAGCTGATTTCCATGAGATACGCAATAAATTGCAATAAATCATCGAGCAGCTACCGCGTGGTTGGCAAATCTGTCGCGTCGTAAAATCAGTCGGATCAGCAGTGAATTCGAGTTGCGCGCGCAAACGACAACCGACGCATGCGCAGTTGTGATATTATTCTGCAAAGAGGTGTATTGAACATGGCGACCGCGAGCGTGATGCTGACTGACGTTTAGAAATATGCACGTTTACGTGAAGATTTGAAGATACGGCTCTAGGCCCGCGAGTGTTTAGTTAGAGCGTGCATCGACGGTGACTCTGGAGGCAAAATAGGATGGCTTTGGTCACCGTGCAGCGTTCTCCCAGCGTTACCAGCTCGCCTCAGAGTTCGGTGAGTTTTGCATTTTGTGCCAATAGTAGACAGAGAGATACGCGGTCCGGTGTTCGCCAGTGTTGAGATAACCGTGGCTCGGTGCAGCCGCGGGCCGCATCTGTTTTTTTTTTTATCTCCCTTTTGTACCAACTTTAGCATTAATCACCGCGATGAAATTTTTTCTCATTTACCACTGTTCGAAATCAAACAAAGCGTGCTCGGTGCAAGCCTTTGACTACAAAACCAATACTTGCAGGAAGATTTTACTTTTGCATTTGACAATCACTGTAATCATCGTACGAGTTAAAATATATCTCAAGGGTTCTCTATCTACACGAAACACCCGCGATATATCAATCTCTTTACGCATTGTCAGATACGAGTTCGAACGTTTGCCTTTTATGGCGATATATCTCAAGAGTTTACTCCGTTTCCTCCGTCTATCTCTCATTCTCTAGCTCTCTCTACTATACTCTCTCTTTCTCACTCTCTCTCTCCCTCCCCCCTCTCTCTCTGTATTGCTATCAGCTGTTCGCATGCATTTAAAACTTCTCTATGCGCATATATGTAAGTATAGGTTCCAAGTCCAGGCGCGTGTCGCCTCGTCGCACTGTGGCTGATGACCGATTTTAGTACGCTATTTGTCCATTTGATTCATTTATCAGCTGGGTATTGTTAAGTCAACGTCGAGCATCGTCGTATATTTTCATTGAATGTAAACAAGAGAAAAAGACTCGGTCAAGATCTGCGCCATTCATAATTCATACGTATTTAGGAAGAAGAATATCCACTGGAAATTCAATATTTTTCAAAATACATTTTTTGCCAGTTTCGCGGCCGACATGTTTATCAATCACGTACGATACTTCGTCTGAATTTCAGGTAGTTCGGAAAATTCAACGGTTTTTCCACAAAATACATCGTTACATCAAAGTTACGAATTTCAATTTAACCCTGGAGCGGCAAAGGGGGGCGAAAAAACACCCCACGCGAATTTAAATTTCCCACCGCAAGAGAACAGCTTATGTTTTCAACTCGACTAATAACAAATTTTTGATCATCCTATTGGAACTTGACCAAAAATTATTTTGGCCCACGTGATTCTTCGTTAAAAAGCGAAGAAACTGATACCCTATAGGACCCTCAACGATACGCTGTATCCGAGAGATGGAATTTACAAGATTGGGGCGTTTTTTTTTATCCCCCGTCACCGGAATAGGTATGAAAAAAAAAAAAAAAAATGTTACCATTCCAGTTTTAACCTGATTCTGGTGCCATCGCGAACGTCGATATATTCTTTTGATAAAGCCACAGGCACCCGGAAACGTGCGAAATGTAGCGGCGCGGGTTGACCGAAGCGGCAGAGTGCAGAAAACGGGAGGAGCGAATATATTTGCACGGTCTGACTGAGCAGAGCCGCCTGCGCTGCGCCGTCGAGAAAAACCGAAGAAGAGCAACGCGGCACCAGAAACAGCTTCCAGTCGGTCGCCACGGTCGTTGGTGGGTGGATGTTGAGGGTGTCACTCCTCGAAAGCTCGAATCAGTCAAGGAAGACGCGTCGCGAGTGCGGAAACAGCTGCGAAACGGGATTTGTAGAATTTGAATCGAGTCTGTTTTCGCGCCTTTTTCCTTCGGGTTCTTGAATCTTTTTTTAATTCTCCTCGGAATTCGGCGATTTTGAATCGAGTCCGTTTTCGCGCTTTTTTGTTTCGGGTTCTTGAAACTTCTTTTTTTCCTCGATGTGTCGTATATTGATCGATAGAGAGCCGAGTAGAATAATGCTAATGTTCGTTATACTCTCTTTCTGGAATTGGTTTTTCTAATTGAATCCCTTGTGTAACTGAATTGAGATTGGATTATTTATTCTTACCTATTCACGTGCTGCAGTTTTTGTGATATTAGTGACTGTGAAATCAGTGCGTTTTGTTAGACGTATCCGACGGGCTTTACACTTGAATTTTCAAACGCATTGCATTATAAACGTTCATTTTCAAGTACAACAGCTGATGCATTGACCTATTTTTCAAAAGTAATATGCCACAATACTTCTTGAACGAGAAACAATTTATGAATGAGAAAAATGTGTTCACGAAAATTTGAATCTCACTATTTTTCGAACGTTAATAATAATCAATTTCAACAAGGAATACTTCACAATTTTCGTTATGAAGATTTTTCAAAAATGATTTTTATAATAATTATCAACATCATATTTAAGTGCGTTCTGTTCTGAGCTTTGAATAAAGAAAATTATTCGGACAGGAATTATTTTATTCAGGCATTACAAGGGCATATTATTTCTCTTGATCAACGGAAAATTTCATGTTTCTATTGTTTCCTGAGAAGATTTTTTTTATGTAGATCGGACTATCAGTTAATCAGAATAAGTTAATTCAAAAATATTTTGTGAAATTTGTGTTTTCTTGAATGATTTCGTCTCGTGAGTGTATCAAAATCAAGGTTGTTGATCAAATATAGTTACGCTGTGACTAAATTTGCATTGTCAAAATTTCAGGAATTCAAAATTTAAATTCTCGTAAAAATGATGCCTCCGGCGTTTTTATGTAAAACACGGAATTTCTCGCAGCCGATTTACTGTCTCTTTGCAAGATAAAAGTTAAAAATAATGTGACGGACATGAAGCAACTACTCGAGTAAAGATCGTTATCGTCATGCAATGATCACAATCATTCTTATTGTTATCATTATAACTAGGTTTGTTATTCTCGAAACGTCAAGTGTTTTTACGAACGCGGTGAAACATGCAGCAGCAAGTGTTGACGATGATGAACAGCTGTTAGGTGAAAATCCGCGTCTTCTTCTTCTTTTTTTACTTCTTGTTCCTCGCGATGATTCTGTTGAAGCAGAAAAGCTCCGTGCTTTACGTTCTGCCGCCACCTTCGGCCCCCGAGCCACCATCCCCTTGGTCAACGATCTTTTGGGGCAAGGATAAATCGGCCCGGAAAATCTCTAGGAGAGCTGGACCCGTTGCTAGATTCTTCGACAAGGTTGCTCCAAAAGTACGTATTTCAATGGAGTTGACTTCGGCCAATTTTTACAGCTCTGGATCTCAAGATCTATGCAAATTTTTTCAACTAAACTTTTGATGGTTTCTATTATAATGTAATATTCGATGATTCGAAAAAGTAGAAAATTTTTATTTTCTCTGTAACATAGTTTTGCCTTGCACACTTGTGATCTTCGTGTTCTATTTACAAGCCTAAAACATAATCCAAGCTAAACTGATTATTCTTCAATATATACAAAGCTTTTCTTCTCGACAACGACCCAAGCTAATATTTTTATGATATATATACTCGTAGCAGTCAATCGGCTGCAATAGATTATAAAGCAAGCAGGTTCACAGACATTCGGAACCGTTACGCATTGTTGTTCGAGTTCTCATCGTGCCAATTTATTTTTGCGTCATACTCATGCATACTTAATTAAATTCAATTAATGCGTGCCGCCGTAGCGTTCAACTCTTACGATACACTTACGCAATTCGTTTTATAGGGAAACGTACACGCGATTTTATTTGTTGTATACATTCTCAGGCGTTTAATTACAAACCGATTCACACTGTTTATATTGCTAAAGAATACTAAATAAATGTAAAAGTTATATAATTTTTAGAATAATCCTCGCGCGCTAAAGTTAATTAAGAATATAAAAATCGACTTCTTTTTATGTAGTGATTCTTTGTGTTGTGGAAAAAATGTCAGATAATTTATACGTAGTTTTGCTTTTTGTTTTTATTCTTAGGACGGATGGTTAGAATGATATTTCTGAATTGTTTTCTTGTCTCAGATGTTCGTTACATGTCAGATTACATGCCGTTTACGGGACTCTTTTTCGGTGCAGAACTTTAACACCGAAAGTCGATTAACCCGTCACATATTATAATACTCTCCTGAAATAATTGAAACAAACAAGAAAGAGTAAAATATAAAGAATTGATTAGCGTTTTTATAAACTTGAGAACTTGACTCTGTCTTTGTTGTTCTCTGCTACTTTATCTCTCTCTCACCCGTGGTAGCACGCGTATGTGTAAAATAAGTACAAGTATGTACCATATTTACTAAACTTATGTAGTATCGGATAATCAAGACGAATGCGAAAAGTACATACTTGGACGCTGCGAGTGAACGGATCATGAACAGCTACGGGTTCTTGATCGAGAGCGGTAGAGATCAAGGAGTTTTCGAAGATCGTTTAAGAAATCGCCCACGGGTTGTGTCCTTTTATGCGAAACTTTATGACCGAATCATCACGTTATAACCGGTACCCGCTGATGTCTCGTTCTCATCTCCTAACGCATTAACCTGCGGTCTATTTGTTTGTTATTATGTGATATATGAGCAAGTAAGGCGAGAAGGTAACTTCGTTTACATGGCACGTTGTGCAGCTTCGATCTCGGTAAAGGTGCAGCAGATAATAGTCAACATTAAAGTCGTTTCTTCGTAGCAATTTTCCGCATGTGAGTTTTGAACTTGATGATCAGGAAATTTGGTGGTAACAATTTGAAGAATTTAAAAAATGGGCAAGGGGAACAAACGGAGCATCAATGGAGTCGAATCAACGCTGCTCGCTAAACTGTGCAGCGAAAAATTGAACTCAATACACAGCATGAAAGATTATATGCTGAGGGATTTAGGGGATGAGGTTGAGTTTGGTTAAAGTTGACGGGGTCGGTCGTGGCGGAACCGGAGAATCGAATTTAAGCGATGCGTGCATCCCGCGATCCGCTCAACGAGAGTAATTCGGATCGATGCCCTCCTCTAGTCTTTGCTGAAGAGCAATGATGCTCGCATCGGTGATTCTTTTCACCGAATTTTTATCCCCCGCGAAAAAGCACCAGCGGTGCTATTTTTTTAGCTAAGAGGCATCTGGGCGGATCAGTTAGGCTGAAGTTGGTAATGTTATCGTAACGAAACATCAGGGAATAAATCATTATTGCGCAATTTTAGAATGACTTTTCAAGAAGCTGGCTGTTCAAAATAAAAGTATGTTTTGTTTATGATGGTTTACTAAATTTCGGATATTCTCAAACGTGCAAACTAATGATGATTTTTCGTAAAGGGTTTGAGTCTGGGGAGGATGTCGGTAAGTGTCGGTAATAGGAATCTGCGTGTAGAACTCTCCTTGTTATACTACTAACTTGGCACCTTCTTTGGAATATCACGAGGAAACTTGATGGGAATTTGTCGGATGAACGTCGGTATATCAAATACTCGGAATTTTACATTCATGATGAATAAATTGATGTTCAAACTCGTCTATATTATTCATTCCTATACATATAATTTTCATTTGTGAAATACAGTCACCCGACACTTTCAAAGATTCACTTGTACAGCGCACGTGTGCAAAGTAAGTATTATGTATACGTATCCACGGTGAAACGTTGAAGTACGTGACGCGTTGTTATCCCGAGAACCGAACGAGTTGCTCATATGAGCCTGCAGCAGCTTTTTGCATGGTTTCCAAGTAATTTTACGGATGAGATGGTAGAGAGTTGATCCAGCACCGACTATCAAGACTCAATTTATCACGGAACCCTTACGATGTGTCGTGAGAGAATATCAAGGAAAAGCTTCATCCATTTGTCATAGAAACCGGGTGACAGTGCAAAGACGTTACGTCTAAGCGTTATACAAAACCAAACGCGATTTCGGGGCGTAAAATTGTACACCTAGAAACTACATATTTCCAATTATTGAGTAGGTATAATGAACATTTGAAACGAAAAGTTAGTTACAGTTTCAGTGTCTTCAATTCTGTCTTCTTTGAGTTAAAACGACATGGTTTACATTCTCTTATGGTTATGTTCTGATGTATTCCGATATGGATTTAGACAGTGTCTAAAGAAGTCGTAGCATGCTTATGGTTGTCTTCTATTGTGTAGACGTAGACTTGTACACAGATAATGGGTAATACGAAAACATCTTGACTCCGTTTTGTGTTTGGCATGTACGAAGAGTTTCTTTTACATCCAATATTAGTGATTGCCTCACAGTAAGTAGTGTGCGAGGTGTAGTCGATAGATTCAATGACATTTTCTTTCTTTAGGATTTCAACTTTCGTCATATATATCTAGACATTTTTCGCCACCCATGACGTTAACATTTCACGCTTTGAAGGTATCGCCATTTAGCTCCGTTTCTTGTATAACACAGACATCTTTGTACGTACGAAGAGACGTTGAATGAGCTAATCGCGAGTGAATCGAATTGGTAACGTCATCGGCCTCTTCCTCGCAATCGTTTCTTAGTGCTTCTCGGTCTCGATTTCTTCGACGAGCTTCTGCATCAACAGCGTCTCGTCTCGTTGGTTGAAAATCTCGTGGCATTTTCGCTGTGCAGAACTTGTGACATACTCGTACGTATATCCACATCTGCATACCACATACCGTTCACCTTTCGTAACGTGTGTAGATCAATTCATTCATTGCATCATCAATCCATTAGTTGTCATGCTGAAATTTCGAAGACCTTATGGTGCAGTGTTTCGTGTTTCTTCTTCTCGTTCTACTATATTCGACGTTTTGACAACTTTTGTTTCGAACGTTCACATTGTCAGTGTCCAACAGATTTTTACGAACGATAAATGATCTTTGCTGCATACGTATAAGCTTCGAAGATCATCGTCGAACCAGTGTCTTTATTGGCGAAGGTAAAGCAATGTTTAGCAATCAAGAAAGTCTGCGTCTATGATACGTATAGTTGTGCAACTATAACTAAAAGTCAAACGAACTCCTGGCGATCCGTTTTAACGACACCTTTAGCTTCACATTACCTCGTTCGAGGTTACAGTGACCTGCACATAGATGCACGAACCTGTCTGGTTTAACGTCGTCTGGGTATTTCACGACTACCTTACAGCTAGCTTCTGATTTACACTTTACTGGAGTCGTCTCGTGAGGCAGTCGACCCCCTAACTCGTTCTCTCGCTTGTGCTCCACAATCAGTTGTAGTACCTTACACACCTACAATGATTATAAAGTAAAGACGTGCTCTTTTGTTCCACAATAATCGAGACAAAGCCAGCAATTTACACAGAGGCGAGTTCTGGTAGTTGTTCTCTTTCTCCCAGTTTGATTCATACTACTTTTATCTTCGTCGTTCTTGCAGCCTTTTCTCGAATTAAATCATACATTATAAAAAGGTATCCACTTGAAATTTGAGGAGTTCGTTGTTATACTATTATGGAAATCTAGTAAACATTCGCGACGCTACAATTTAGTTTCACTTCTTTCGCATGATGTTGACGGTTTTCTCATTTGAAAATCAAGACTTGCGATCTGGTGATGTCAATTTCACTTTGGTCATCCGCTCACGTATACAATGTATGGTCGCGATGGATGGATGGCTGCAGTCTGTCGTCCCTCTTTCTTTCACAGTCGAACGAGCAAATAATTAATGCGTTCGAACGCACGTATCCGTCTCTTCCAATCTATTGACGTATCTATCTGTCCAACATCCGTTTCATGTCCTCTGAAGCCTGCCTCTTTCGATATGTGCCTCGTGCAGTGCCCTTTGCGGCATACCAATCTTTCTTATTGGCATTAACTTTGTACAGGCAATTCCATTGGCTCCTAACACTTCACAATAATCGCAAAACTGCGTTGCTTATTGCATGTCACGATCAGTTTATATCAGGTGGATCGATGTTTCCTCTTTCATGCAGTACCGTGAATATCAGGATGAACAGAGATGCGGTAGAATTTGAGACTATCGAGCCTTGCGTAACCTTTGCATAAAACGTTCTCATTCCTTTCCCTGCAAGTATCGCGTATATTAATATAAGTTTACAAAAGAATTTGTAATATATAAGCTACCGTTAATCGTTTCGATATTAAAAGCAATAAAGTGGAGCGTGTGGCCGAGCACATCGTGGGATATAATTATTTATTGAAAGCTGCGAGTAAAATCTGTCTGTCAGGATTGCGAAGAAAGGATTGAAAAAATTATTTAAAAAAACCTTACCGATAATCACAGAAATTATGGTCGAGCAATTTCCAGCTCGCTTCCACAGCTGCGGAATATCGCGAGAAAATGGACGGGATCCTCATTGACGCGTTTTAAACCAGAACTGCTGCAACGCGATTAGGTACAGAGGTACAGCCTAATTGGCGGCACGGAGGGAACATGAGGGAAAAATTATGATAATTAGGTACCTACCTAGGTAGTCGATGGTGTTAAGCGAGAGTTGCATGGCACTAAGGAGCCAGACAACTTCCGTCCTCAAAGAACGACTCAAGTATTACACTCGTGGTTGACGTAATGCAGCTGTTCGCTCACTACTGTACGGGTTTTTGCTCGCAAATTATAAACGCCACCGTGCCGCCGCTCTCTTGGACGGTACAAGTGACTTTTTCGATGCCCTTTTTTCCCCGCTTCTTACGTTATACCTATATCATATACGGTCTCGCTGTATGTGACATGTATTATAAATATAATGTACCGTCCGAAACTCGATCGAGACTTTCGAATATCATGAAATGTCTAAATTATTTTTATAATTTTTGCTGGGTGTTCAATTCTTGCTCTGTACGCCCATTATCTGTTGTGAGTATAATACTGCTGTCACGTCGGGATCGTTGGAGACTCCATGTCAAAAATTATTGCGTGCAATGAGAGAAATTTTTAGTTCCGGTTACCGCTCAGTCCTTAAATATTTTCATTTTTTACCACAATCGAAAAAATATTGTTCTAGGTAGAAAATGAGAATTAGTTCTGTAGATGTTAACGGAAAGTCTAGTATCCTTTACTGTTCTTTCTCGTTACGATCACTGTTAGTAGATTTCCTCGCAACCGCTGCGAAAATTTAATGCTTGTGCAACAATAAATTTGCGAGGTCAAGAATTGGGTGATTTGACATTCCAAGATATCACGTAATGTGTATGGTAGATAAATAATATTTGTACGTATGGAATGATTAATATGATTATTACACAAGCTGAGTTTTAAAACTACGGAAAAAGAAGGATTCACGTTTTTTATGACTCTCGTGGTGCGAGAATTTAATTAATTCTCTCAATTCTCGATGCGAGATCGTTGAGAGTTAAAAATTGAATCGATCATTTAGAGAGATGTTTGCCTGCCGGCTGTACCAGACTAGATACCTGGAGGAATTTAATTGGGATCATGAAACTTGTCGGAATAAAAAGAAAAAGAAGAAGGTGAAAAAAAAATGAAATAAAAAAATCGGAAGGAAAGACTAACGTGTTCTCGATTCCTGTCGTGCGTTGAGTTCTAGTTATTGCACGATATCAGCATAGGCGACAAGCCTCGAAGCTCGGCAAAAGCACCTCACAAAATTGCCCGAGACGTCTCGGAGTTGATATATCGAGCTTCGAATATTCCTAGCTATAAGGTCGTAAATTCAGAATCTCCATAATTCTATGAAAATTTGCTTCGAGTTATTCTCTCGTAAAATAGCCTTGCGTGGATTCTCGGACAAATAACTTTTGTCGTATTATTTCTTATAAGTTATAAATATATATATATATATATGATATAATATATGTATATATTCATGCTTTATTAATGAATTTTTCAAATATTTGTATTACATTAGCGTTTAGCCAACAGATTTTAAACAGGAGCAGAACGTAAATTGATAGTTACAGAACGTGTATATAGATACATTTGTTTGATCAATAGATAGACGAATGGAGAATGAATTCCGGACAACCGGTAGATAGATGGAAAGGGAACAAAACATTTTACAGAATTTTAATTCTTCTCAGTAATCATATCTCTTAGAATTTTCGAAAATGACAAGGGCTTATGTTTTGTGCTTCATTAATTGTAAGAGTAGTTTGGAAAATTGATGATTAAATACAAAATCTATCTGATTCGGATGCGGTAACGTACCATAATATCAAAACGAGTGAAAACTAACCGCAAATGCTTTAATGTTTCTTTAATTTTTCGAAATTGTTTCAGTCAATGCACAAGTAGAATCGTAAAACCCCATCATTTTCCAAAGCTTGAACGGATTTCGTTACCTAAGGAAACGGAGAGAATTGTGAAATACGATTTGCGGTATTTAACAGAGGTCCGAAACGATCTCAAGATCAGTCGAACTGCGAATGAAGTGTACATAAATTACAACCATTGTGAAGTTCAATAGTAAATTTCAAATTGAACATAATATATGTGTATATAAAATCTCGTAAGTCCGATAAATTATCTCTCTGAATTGAAATTTCTGTTATTTTCTAAAAGCTTCAAATGAAGCACCGTTTTGAAAACCGGCTAAAACTCGCTTGTCACATTATATTATATACATATTTACTAATTTTCTGCAAACCGAGTCTGCACATCATGCATTTTGCACGTGCGATATTTTCAGCTGGAAATTTTCAGGTTACGGGAGTCGTCGTTTTTAATCCCAGCGCTGCACACCGGGGTCAAAATGACCCCACGATACGTTTACCGTAAATTCCATACGAAAAACATCCAGCATAATCAGAGTTTATCAAAGAAAAATAACGAAATATCGCAAAATTCGTCAATTCATTTCTTTTCGAAAAATTCAACTCCACTCGTTCGACTATCTTTCCTTCATCGCGCGTGTATCTCCATATTTTTTGTCTTAATTATTTGTGTCTCGAGAGTTACTTAGTCAATCTTCAGCTCAAAATATCGAAGATCCTCCATTTTCCTAGATTTTGTTGTTTTATGAATTTTTTTTTTCACACTCATAATTCCATTTTGTCAAAGATAGCTAATTTGCTTTGAAATATGATAGTTGAAGAGTATTCCTGAATTTTTGTCAAGCTATTCGAATCGATTTCTCCTTTTCTAGGCAATGATTTTTGTTCCACATTGAGAAAATTTTTTTACAGTAACTAGAAGAATTGAGTAAAACAGGTATCGTTAAAAAAACTGTTTGAATGTCGTTGGAATAACGAAAAACGAGGTACGTGTAACCATTTTGCGCTATCATCGATCCTTTTTTGGTAATTGCCACGGCAAATCAGTTTGTGAGGTTTACTCTACTTTTTTGGTTAAACAAGGCTTTAACGTCAATTTATCGTTGCACGAGCATTAAATTTTCGCAACAGTTAGAAGAAAATATAGCAACAGTGATCGCAATGAGAAAGAATAGTAACGGATACTAGACTTTCCGGTAACAGCTATAAAACTAATTTTCATTTTATACCTAGACCTATATTTTTCGATTGCGGTAAAAAATGAAAATAGTTAAGGACTGAGCGGTAACCGGAACTAAAAATTTTTCTCAGTCCAGGGTCTCCAACGATTCCGGTGTGACGGCAGTGTTATACACAAGAGGTGTGCAGCGTAAGGATTAAGCCGAGACAGAATGATGCATTAGCAGGTTGGTTCTTCTGGCTCGCCTTGAAAGACGCAATTAAAAAGTCGCGATCTTCTTTTCACCGCGTAAAAAGGTTCTATTTTAAAGCCACCACCTCGAAACCACGCACCACCAAGAACTGAAAATTACTCGCCGCTGTAATAGCCGAGGCTATTTATATTTCGCATGCATGATGTATGCACATCTATGTGTGTATGATCTACACACACATATTTATTTATGTATACCGGTACACGCCTGCTACGGCTCAGCGGAGAAGAAATGCTTCTGCAACCCCGTTGCAGCTTTGGCTGCTGCAGGGCGACTCGGTTTATGTCCAACTTTATACTCTAGGCGAGAATCGAGACTGGAACTTACAATTAGTCACGAGATCGAGGGTGGTCTTCTCTTCTTTTCATGATTCCCGGTTCGTCTTCGCTAAGTATTCGTTAATTCTCACTTTCCCTCGAACTATCTTTATGCTGCCTACATCGGAAGTTTTATGGTTTCTGGTTAAGGACATGTCAGGTGTTCGGTCCAGTCAAAATGGTATCAAAATGAAAAGCTTGATAAACGCACGTTCGTTAATGAAAAGTGGAATAGTACTTGGGGCGATTTTTTGAAAGTTGCCGATAACTGATCTCTTTTCGTACTAACTCGTTGGATTCTTTACGAGGATGAAGTCAGTGACGCTAGTGTAATGATTAACGCGTTTCAGAAAATCGTTATTTTACAGTTGCAGGAATGTCTGGAATTCGGTAAATCATATTAATAGGCTAAATGTATTAATATTTTGAAAACCTGACTACTTCAAAGTCACTACAAACTTGCAAAATAGTAATTTCTCTTCCCAATGTTTCGTTACGTTAACGTTACTAACTTCAGCCTCATGATTCTTTTGTCTCTTTGCATTAAACGAACATTTTTTTGACCCAATTTAACTTGATTACCCTCGATTGTATTTACGTCATTATTCCTTGGTCTGGAGATTGTTTCGAATTTACTATACAACCTGATTAATTCATGAATATGGTTGTGAAATCGTTAATTTGATACGGAAATGAAAACGACTCGCGCTGATTCGCTCAGCCAATCTTCTTCTTCTCTGCACAGTTCACTACTTGTTGTTAATAGATGAGAATTCCATTTCCAGACTTGAGGATTTGCGAGGCGTTTCCACCTCCTCGAATTAAAATTGCACGGATGCGCGTATATATCATATAAATATAAAGGTTGTGTAAAAGATGGTATAATAATTTAATCCTCACAGTATACTGAAATACCCTGGTTTATACCAGTCCGATTATCCTGCAGGGTAAGGTAACCGTTACGTAATTAGCCTAGCTCCTCGGTTTGCACTTGCTTCGAAAGTTTAATCCCGTTTATTACGCTAACAAGTTTGCCGGCTTTTTAAACTGGGCGACAAGGTTTTAAGACGATAGCAGAGCAGCTGCACAGCTAGGCGAACTCCAATGGTATGTTGGGTTTCTATGATTCTTTTTCTGTTGGTCTTAAAGACGCTGTTTTTCATCAGTTAGGTAATAACTCATGGGCCAGACACTCGAAAATCCGTTTGTCGAACTGACAAACGACGAGAATTTACTAAACAATCTCACAATTCGATGGAATATCGTTTTGTAATTGTTTTCGAATTTGACCGATCTTTTTATGTGTTCAAAGGCCGTATTCCAGAAGAATTTTTTAGGATAATTATAAAAGTTTTTTTTTGACCCCAATTGATATTGAAAATTGAGACCAAGACCGATTTTGCGGGGGCGTATTTTTCAGGATCTTCGCTGATTTTGACCTGGAGAATAATCTGATAAAACAGCGACACACAGTTTTTTTTAGACCCTGTACACGGTTAGAAAAAAATTGTCCCAGTAGGTCCAGTAAAATTTTTGGGTCAATTTAACCATTTTTTAATGTGTTACTAAACGAAAAGAAATTACCAAGTACAAATTAAACGTTGATATGACGATTTAAATTTTAAAATTACAATAATTTGTGTCACATTTACCAACAGAAATGTAACAAATAACTCAAACATCAAGTGGACCTACTGGAACATCTTTGGTTAAATTTTTCTAACAGTGTACATATGTCGCATTTTATCAGCTATGGAATCAATACTCTAGTAAACAAACAATCCCAAAGTCCACGACCATTGTAGTTGAAAAAAATGTAACATGATCAACTGCTTTAAAGCTTTAAGTTTATAGGTGCCCCCCAATTAAAAGATATACACTGAGAGAAATTTTCATGAAATTTTCATGAAATTTTTCTCAGTGTAGGTCCGATTCTAAAGAACTGTTGGATGTTTCCTGCAATCTTCAAACGATCGAAGCGTTCGATAGTATTTGAAGATGGATGCAAAGCCGGGTCTGACTCTTCAACTCGAAGGTTGCAGTCTCTTTTGGTAATGTCAGATGCGTATCCGTTGACGAAACCGAGCACAGCAGTCGTTTGGCTCTGATTATAAGGGGTTCGCAAAGCGGTGATGCTTAATTATTCGGTCGACCGTGCGTGTATGTGTTCCTTACATGGGATGATGGACTTTACCTTCGAGTTTGTCGCGCGGAAAGCAAAAGCAGAGGGTCCTTGTGCTTGATCTAGCGTCTGCACGTAGGTGCATAATGCTCGTCCATCCGAGACTCTAGCTGCTGCTCCTGTTGCGGAATCGATAAAGGTGCAGAGGAGGCCCTGAGAGAAATGAGAGACCACCGCAAGTTCTTCGTTGTTTTATATATGTATACATGTCCAGGATGACGAAAGAACGGAGTTGTTGTTGATTTCTTCTATTATTCTAAAGAGTTTCCGGTTTTATACAGAGGAACGATGATCGGTCGATAAGAGAATTTTGGATTGAATTGACGTGTCTATCTAAAATTGAATATTGAATCTGTTTTAAAAGTTCTGTTAATCGTAGTTGACAGTTTTTCTTGTTAAATAAAGTCAACTGCTAAATGAAAAGCTTGCCCACTTCTATCTTGGTCTCAAAATTCTAGTTTTTTTAAATAAAGAACCATCACGAATATTTACAGCCAATCGATTAGAGCTGTTCATTCGTAAATTGTGTTTTTGTGTTTTTGGAGCAGTAAAAATCAAACCCGTGGTCCAAAAAATCTAAAACTCATTGGAAGGTGATTTTTCCTTTACACTCTACACCATACTTAAAAATAAATATTAGTCAATCAGTTGGGGTGGAATGCCTCATGTATATTACATGACGCACTTCGCAGTATGAGCGTTACGCAAGCACATAGTTCCGGCCTTTCAGAACTTTGCACTTAGGCACGACTCGACCATGTCCTTTCGGCCTTGCTTCGGGCATTACTCTGTCAAGAGGGCTGTTATAACCTCAGCCATTGCCGTCCTTGTGAATCGGGCATATCTCCATCTCCCTAAGAGCACCTTCTATGCACACTGCGAATAGATTGTGAAATTCAATTGTATAATCTTATTCGCCATCACCGGCCACTATGCCTGAATGAGAAATTATCTTCCAATGGTACTATCTGTGTTTTGAGCGTAACAAGAAATGACTGGGTACCAATGTACTTATGTAATCGGTAAAACGAATGACATATCTGAACGAAAATTGTTCATTCCCAACCACGATTTCTTTCACTGTTGGAAAGAAAATGCATCGTGCCAATAATGTAGGCATTGCGGTAAGAACGCGGTAAAATTTTATATAGGTAGATAAGTTGTTCAATATGTTTATAATCGGTTACACTGAGAGAAATTTTTAGTTCCGGTTACCGCTCAGTCCTTGACTATTGTCATTTTTTACCACAATCGAAAAATATAGTTCTAGGCACAAAATGAAAATTAGTTTTCTAGCTGTTGAATAAATTGACGTTAAAGCCATGTTTAACTAAAAAAGTAGAGTAAACCTCATAAACTGATTTTGCGTTGCAATAACCAAAAAAGGATCGACGATAGCGCAAAATGGTTAGGCGTACTTCGTTTTTCGTAATTCCAACAATATTCAAAGAGTTTCTTTTAGCGGTACCTGTTTTACTGAATTTTTCTAGTTACTGTAACAAATTAAATTTTTCTCAGTGTATAAACTTTGGTACAACGTAGATATGGATAGGTGGAAATAGCACAGATCCACCCACAACGATCAATGGAGTAACCAAGTCGTTATGTATACGCAGACTTAACTGTTACAGTGACGATGATTTTCTTACAGGTGTCGATATGCCCACTTAGGATTTAGAAATTTGAACCGCAACCACTCGACTCGTATCGGCACACAACTTCGCGCCCCATAAATCGTTGTAATCTTCTTAAACAGGATTTGTCGAAGCCGTATAACATATAATCATTTTGCAGATAGTTTGCGATCGCGGCTGAACGAGCAACAGTTTACGAGGACGACATTAAAACCGACCGTCGTCTCGTAGATTCGTAATTGGTTGCGAAACCTCGCAAATTCGTATCAATAAAAGTACAATTGGGGACAAACAATGAATCTGAGACGGCTAATTTTTTCCACTAGACAGTTGCGTTGGCAACCCAGAGAAACCTACAGCGCCACAGTCGGCCGAGCGCGAAACTAACTCAATCTCAATAGACGTAACGCAATCCACGACCGTCGAATCTAACCTTAAAATATCGTGAGGATAATGACTTGTTGGATTGACACGTCGATTCTTAGGTTAGATCCGACGGTCATGGGTTATGTTAGGTTTATTGAGATTGAGTTAGTTTCGCGCTTGGCCGACTGTGGCGCTGTAGGTTTTTCTGTATTGCCAACGTAACTGTCTAGTGGAAAAAATTAACCGTCTCAGATTCATTGTCGCCAAGTGTACGTAGCAACAAATGTACAATTTCGCAATTTACGAAGGGAACTGAAAAGATTTCAAATCGCAATCACTCACCTCTAATAACGACCAGCATCGTGCATCGCATCGTCTCACACGCGTCTGCGTCCCTTTGCTGATTTGCCTAAGCCTTTCCATTGCGCAGCTGGGAAGCTAGATACTCTGAGTAAATTAAACTGCAAAATCGATGTTACCAAGGGGAGTGACCCTTTGGTTGAAGTATAAAAATGCGCTGGATCCCTCCCCCTGGCCTTCTCGGCAAGTGTATTTGCATTCTATATACGCACGTGTACGTGTGTATTTCTATGCAAAATTCAAGGGGCGAAGAACACAAAGGGTTGAGCTGTAAGCTTTCGGGTTAGTCATCGCTTATCGTTTTCCCTTCTCTCGTGTCCAGCCACCGGAGTTTGCTGGCGGCGGCTACGCCTCTTGGTCTGCATTTTAGGGGAGGCGACGACCGTCCTGCTTGTTTTTTACCTTCCCGTTTTTCTGCTTTCAGAAATAAAAAGGAAGTTATCTCGAAATGACATTGAAAATGAAAAATTTAATTTTCACTAAATATCAACGATTCAAGATCTAGAGAATCACATCCGACCATTTTCGGTTGGACGCTCTTTACGGTGTTTGTTTATGTATCTATGTTACATATATATAATTTATGTGAGCAAGTTTTTTGTCCGATGATATCTCGAGAACGAGTTACCGGATTTCAATGATTTTAGTCTCAATCGACGCGGTTTTTATAAATTTAGAACCGATTAGATTTTGGCTTTGATCGGTTTAGTACTTTTTAAGTTATTAAATAACAGATTTCCAAAAAAATAAAAACAAAAATCATGATATTTTGAGAATGGACGAATGGGTTCGAATGAAAATTGCTACCGCAAAGTTTTTTGGGTTACCGATTATGAATTCGAGGTCAGATTTGCCAAATTCAGAAAGATCGCATTAAATATGGTGGAAAAAAACAATCCAAAAATATTCTGATTCTAGTAGAAATTAGTTGGCGGAGGTTTTTTAGGTCACTGATAACGAATCCAAGGTCAGACCTTCGGACTTCTAAAATTTTTAATGGTGGATCCATTAAAGTGGTTCAAAATAAGAATAAAATCGTCATAATTTCATATAATATGGTGTCTGAGCATCTTCAGGCCTTTGAATCTTTAATCATAAATCTCAATTTGTGGTTAAAAATTTGGACTAGATACTAATATTTTGTTTTCGGTAATCCTGGAACTTGCAGCGTTAAAACTGTAAATCCGAGAGCTGGCTCATGTTCATCCGGTTAATAAAGCCGGTTGTCTGTCGTTAAATTTAAAATCTTTCCGTGGGTTTGCAACCTTTCGTTCGAAACTCGGCGATGGATTCTTCGCTCATTTCCGGAGCTGTTGCTAAACTCGGAAAAACGCAGCGAGTCAAAGAAATGAATGATCGAATTTCAGATCAACGTTACGTCGAACCTCGTCATCAAGTCCTGAGACTTGAAACTTTCAATGGTCCAGATGCGATTTAAATTCTTGAAATGGACTTGAAAAACTTCTGTTGGTTTGTATAAATGTCTGGTTTTTTTTTTAAATGACCTATCGATGCATCGTTAAAAGACGGTAGCTAATTTATTCCTGATCGAAGATACGCATGGAGGCGAAACAAAAGACTTGAATTGGTACAAAAATCGACTATGTAAGTTGAAAAATGTTCGGTTCTGAACAGTTTCAGAAAGATTACATTTTTATTCGGTTTTTTTTAAACCACAATCTTGTATCGTCGGTTCAATTTTTATCCATTGTTCAATTCTTTTGTCTTCCATTTTTTTTATCGCCTAGAATGAATTTTTACCAACATCCATTTGTTTTTCAATAAATTAACCTTCCGTGCAAAGTTTATCAGATTACGTACAAAAAGCTGCGGTATAACAATGAGGAAGGTAAAAATTGGTAAACGGTCTCTTTTTAGCAGTTACAAAAGTTCGAGGGTTTCATATTTTCCTCGGTTTCGAAGGAAACGATATTCTCCGAGCTTGCAAAGTATTTTATTTCCTGAAAATTTACTTTTTTATTACGATAATGCAGCTTTCTCCAAACCGCCGCAAATTGCCGTCGTCGCCCGTATTCAGACTTGAGAACGATGGAGGGTCGATGAGTCTTCTGTGTAAAATTCTCTTCAATCCCGATTGCACAATGCCGAGAGTGCAACGACCCGGCGGACCAATGAGAGAGAAACGAGAGAGAATTCCTGGCTCAATTAAGACTTCGAAATGCGGAAACGGGCGTCAGCTTACCGAGCGCAAGCTCAGCTTTGCATCGGTGCTGTTCTCCTAGACGAGAACAGCCGAGTCTTTAATCCCAGCTCTAGTCGCAATAATCGTCCGTGACTACCCTACGATGCGTCACTCTTGTATCCGTGTCTGCCAGAATCTTGAAAGATAATCGGAGCACAAGATTTTCAGACAAAAAAGTCTGCGCAATGATGTTACCGCGCTTTTTCATTATATTATTAACTTTACGTCGCGTGGATGCAGAGTGAAGCTCTGAAGGAAACGATTGGCAAAATTGTAAGCAAGTTTGCAGGCGAACGGAATATCCGAAATACGAAAACAAAGACTTTTTAAAATCGTCGATGTATCCTCTGAGCTTTTTTGCTACGGATTTTTTATTCGCACCTTTTCTTTTAGAGAAATTATTAGAGAAAGCTCCCGAAAGTCTTTAAAAAAAAAAAAATCTGTTCTGATAAAAGAAGTCGCGGTTATACGAGGAGATCTTACGATCTGTCATTCACTGATTTCAATGAAATTTATGTGGCGTTTAGGCCATTACTAGAATTTCAATTGGACAAAGCAGAAACTCGATTCCAATGGACAGGCGTTTCCAAGAAAATCAAGTTCAAGTCTCGCCGAGGCTACTGTTTTCTTTTGTTTCCCAATTTTTCAGCCCAATTAATCAATTAATTGTACGATCAGTTCAATATCGAGAATCTTCGATCTTACTTGTAAAACAGAATTATTTTTCTCTGTCTCAGGACTCAGGCGCGGGGGCTCCAGCCGATGATGACGACGCAGGCCGTAGTTGTAAAAGGTAAGAAAAAAAAATATATTTTTCTTTAGTTGAATAATAATTAAACTCGTTTCTGTTTTTTCTGACACACATACAAATATATTTATTTATTTATTTAAAATCTTTGTTTTAAATGAAGTTTTCTCGATTCTACAAGATACTCAATCGCAATACCGTTTATTTGTTCACGAGTTTAGAGAATATTATTAATTATCCCTGAAGAGACAACCAAAAAAACAAAACAAAGTGAAACTAAGACGAGGAAAAATTTTCAACCTGCTTGAATCGATATTTTTGACCTACTGATTAATCGATTTTTATGCGAATCGATCCGATTGAATCGGCATCTCGGATTTGCTACCCGTAACTCGATAACAGGGTTAATTAAGACGTTTCTAATTTATACAGACGTCGAAAAATCTCAAGTGGCAATTCTAGATGAGGAGAATTTTTTGTCAATTTGGTAAAAAGCCGGTGCCGTTTCTTTCTCCAAATACGGATTACGGGTTTACCTGCAGCCCGCGCTTAACGAGATGGTCGGAAATTTATTGCCCCCGCTAATACTCCGGCACAAACGATATCTTCTCAGCTTTCAGCTGCCCACACTTTTGTCAACGCCTTTCAAGTTATTACGCGTCTTGTATGTGCCACCTTCTCTCTCTCTCCCTCTCTTCGTACCGCACATCGTCGTCTATCTAACGTAACACATGCAGCAATTTCCTGCCGAGGAGTTCTTGCATAGCTGCACGTTTAATTCTCTCACGATTTGCAGTGAAATGCGGTTCTAATCGATTCTATTCTTGTTTTTTTTTTTTTTTTTATCAATCATTTATAAAACATGAAATGCATCAAAGGAACACGCCAGTAAAGCTCCCAAGATTTTTTTCCATTGATATTATACGAAAATTTTAACTGTACAATCAATAAAGTTTCATGTGAAACAACCGTTTTCTTGCCTGTTTAAATTTATTGTATTCGTTACCTTCGTATAGTTATATTTTATTAATAATTCTGACGTATCGTCTAATTTTTTCTAATCAAAGTGTTAAATAATTTCGTGCAGTTATCCTGATATTATCGAAAGTTTGAGTATTCAGTTTGCGATTTGATCGTCAACTGTCAGATTGTGACACTAACTTGTAAAAAAAAAAAAAAAAAAAAAACCAGTCGAACTGAAAAAAAGAACCCGATAAACATGTTCAATTTATTATCGAACTTGAATTTTTTATTTCCTCAATATATTTTCATACATCATCTAATTCTTTGCGATTGAAAATTCACGAATACAATCCATTTAAACAGCTTACAGAATAGTAATTGTTTCGTGTATTTTAATTACTCTCCGCAATTTGAATTATAAAAAAAACGTGCGTTTTTTCCTTCTCTTCTTCTGGCAAAAATATAAATTCATTTACCGTCACATTTTTGGCTACCTTTCGGAAGGCGGGAAGTCAAGCTCGAACCGATCGGCGGAGTTTTTGATATTTTTTGAGAATTTGAAATCGCAGCTCGCAGATGGCGGGCAGCGACTAGTTAATCTTCCATGGTGATGTTGTACATACTTACATAGAGTGATGTACTGATTCGCACTTGGGGCGATTCGCGAGGTCGTTTGCCGTTGTGTATATTTACCGCGGGTTGTTGTAACGCGTCGTTCCCATTATCTGTGTTAGTTACCAACCGACGGTTGATTGGAGATTTTAATTAACGATTATTGCTCTATTGGCTAGCCGATATGTTGCTCGAGCTATTTAAGGCAGAGATCCAACTTCGTTAATTGCAATTATAAATCTCGATTGCCAATGATACGCATTTAATTAACTCGTACGAACCTTCGCATGTATATGTATGTATGGAAAGTACACGGTGGTAGAAATAGAAAGAAATAAACAAATGAATGGCGATGGAAAACAAAAAAAAAAGAAATTTGAAACTAAAATCAGCATTATTTAAATGGATGATTGAAAATAGATCGCGCTTACTGTTATTGTTGTTATTGTAATTATTGTTGTTGTTGTTGTATACGTGCAAGGGGCCGGGGCTGATATTCAAAATTTTAAATGTTCAGACATTGCGAAATTTCAAATTTTTTTGGTGGCAAAACTTAAAGCAAGGAAATGAAACTTTGACGAAATATCAAAGCTTTCGGAATTTTAATCCTGCCCTCGTGCAAGCGTTTGTTTTATTACTCATATCTTTGTCTCGTTCGTATTTAAATTTTTCGATACATTTTCTAAAAAGTACCTTCAGCCTCAGGTATGACTTTTTAATCCGTTCACGAAAGAAAACATTTCTACCAATTCATACGTCATCATTATGAAAAAGATTCTCAAGTATCAAGAACAAAATTTTACGCATCAGATGAAATTCCAAAACGTGTAATCGAAGTGTTGTTAAGATTTAATTTCTACTGAAAATACGTATATTATACTTCTACTGAAATAACGAATGTTGTAAAATTATTCCAAAAACGGGTACGACGACATTGTTGGTAGAAAAATGTTTGTCCTCTCTTTGAAATTTTTTATTTCACACTTGTTGTTATTTTATTTACCTTCGTAATACGATCAACGTTTCGTCGTTCAACAAGCTTGTGCGAATAGTTCTAGGGCCAAATATGGTGTAATGGCGAGCTGTCGTTCAGGTTGACACGAGATGCCGGAAGGCGACCTTTTCAGACTCCCGGTGACGTCATACCTTTCGCGTTTTTTTTTTACCTCTTTTGTCGCGACTCTGCATACAGCTTACCACGCAAAAAGTTTGCTACTATTTTATTATCCACCGCAAAGGTTACCGGTTAGCTGTAATAATGTGATATCTATTTTGCTGCGACTTTGATTGTTCTTCCGCAAATTTGTCAATTCATCTGGTGTTAAAAAAAAAATTGATTCTGTCATTATATCACGGAACGAAGTAAAAAACGAATGAATATGAGGCATTCTACACAAAACCGACCCTGTTTATGAATGATGGTGCAGAGTATACAAAACAAAATATCTTTCACCGGGTTTTAGATTTTTTGAACCACGGGTTTGATTCTTACTGCTCCAAAAAGAAAAAAAAAAAAAAACGGAAGCTAAATTTTGGACGAATAGCGTCGATCGATTGGCTGCATATTTTTCTCGTGAATTCTTTGTTGAAAAATGAGAATTTTGAGACCAAGATGGAAGCGGACAAGCTTTTGGTGTAGAAGTTATAGGCGAGACGATTAATTAAAAAGTGAGAAAAATCGAATTGAATATAAATTTCGAAAATACAAATTCATATTTAATTCGATTTTGCTCATTTTTTGATGACTTGTTTCGCCTGTAGTTCATGAAACCAAAAGCTCGCCTTTCATCTTAAAATTAGTCTCAAAATTCTCTTTTCTTAACAAAGAATTTATGCGAACAATTTGAAGCAAAACGATCAAGGCTATTCATTTGAAAATTGTGTTTTCCTGTTTTTGGAGCATTAAAAATCAAACCCGTAGTTCAAGAAATCTAAAAATAAATGAAAGATGATGTTTTTTTCTAAACTCTACACTAGGGTGGTCCTTGTTTAGGGTGTTGACGAATTTTTACCGCCCCATCACTGAAATCAATTTCAAATCATTCAAAAAGAGTCGCCAAATTTTTTCAGATTCTTACAGCAAGTCTGAGACAGCCCGCATTGTGATCGAAGTTTCTTATGGAAGTGACACGAGAAAAACTTTTTTTCGCACTATATATTTTATCGTGAAAGTAACAATGTTCCAAAAAATCTGTAACTGCGAGGTTTCACTCGGCATTAGTGATACTATATGAAAAAAAATACGCATCATCGTACGAGGCAACTAGACGAATTGCACTTCCTCTAAATAAAAAAAAAAGTCAGGTTTCGAGATTGTACAATTCGTCTAGATTGCCTGGTACGATGATGTGTATTTTTTCCCAGATAGCAGCACTAATTCTCACCAAAACCTCGCGGTTACAGATTATTTGGAACATCATTACTCTTGCAATAAAATATATACTGAAAAAAAGAGTTTTTCTCATGTCACTTCCATAAGAAACTTCGATCACAATGCGGAGACTATCTTAGATTCGATGTAAAAATCTGAAAAAATTAGGCGATTGTTTTCGAATTATTTGAAGTTGATTTGGGGGATGGTCTGGCAAAAATTCCTGAACACCCTGAATAAGGACCACCCTACTCTACACGATTCATAAGAATAAATAAAATCGCCGAAGTTGACGGTCAGACGTAAGTCGGTTTGGGATGGAATACACTTTTTACAAACTTTTTGAACGCGTGAAACTTCACATTCCGAATTTCTGATATTTAAACAATTTCTCGATCATTTTTCCCATCAAGTGCGTTTATCATTTAACATCAAAATTAATCGAAATTCGCGTTTTCATTGTTTTTACTAGCCCGAAAGCCGATTCGTACAGATAAATGTTCCACATTTGAATGAAAGAAAGAAAGATGATCGAGAGGAGGATCATCAACGCGGTTAAACCGAAACGTTTCGCGCAATCCTCTGATTGATAGGTTGAGATTTATTTGCGGAGTGACCTTTAAACTCTCGTATTTTCAAAGGTCGCGTATCAGATACACGATCTATTAAAGTCCACGCGGCTGCGGCGTCGGGATTCTCACTCCTACACATCCTCCTCTTACTTCTTAACTCTTTTTAACCCCGAATCGAAGCACCAATAGATTATCGACTCGGCTAGGTGGGAAAACTTTTATTTCCTCTCTAACGCGTGCCAGTTATTTTTATTATACTCAAACTCGCAAACTGTTTCCTGGCTATCATCGAATCTTATTTAGCTTAATTCAATATCTCAATAAATTTAATTTTCTAATTCAGCTGCTTTTGAAGCCTTCGGAGAAAGAGGCGGAACTTTTGTTTGCGCATTAAGAAGTTGGTCTGTAGGAAGTAATGAAGAATCCACCTTACCTACTGTGGAGAGAAAACGTTGAGCAGCCTGCCGCATTCGTTATCCGGCATGTGAAACTTCCCTTATTAATGGTATGGAACGTACAGTCAGGTGAAAAAGTATTCGAACACAAAATTGGCGAGGAAAAGGTTTGCAAAAGTTTCGCTGAAGCTAATCTAGTTACATCTGACTGACTAAAAAAAAAAATCGTTCGATACTGGAAAAATTATGTAAAAACACTGAATTTCAACTGTAAACGCCGCGTTAGATTGATAATTTTTTTTTCAATGAAAAATTCATATTGCTTATCGGCTTCTCATATTACATGTAGCTCATTTTATTCGTCAATGAATTCTCCAAAAATCGTCTGTCAATGTTTGTGAGTCTGATTTTGTCTTATGATAATGTGTTTCTTGCTGAATCATAAGTGATTAATCTGAAACTTGTAACAATTGTATGCTGGAACTTCGTCCAAGACGATTTCTAGGGAATTTATTTACAAATAAACTGTTGATCTATTTATTCATCAGAATGGGATCGGTGTGGAATTGGTGCTAAAAAATCATAGGACGATGAGATTTCTTTGTTGTTCGGTAATAAAGTGTTCAAATTTGAAATTCAGAGGTTGAAAATTTTTCTGGAGTACAAGATCTTAATAGTAGTATAGCAAGGGGGGTTCTACACGCAGATTCCTGTTACCGACACTTACCGACATTCGACCGATACAACTGTCGGTAAGGTTGCACGGTTTTGACCTCAAGCCGGTACGGCGGACTGTGACCTCATCGCGGAAAAGGGTTTGAGTCTCGGGAGAATGTCGGTAAGTGTCGGTAACAGGAATCTGCGTGTAGAACCCCCCTTGATATACTACTCCTAATCTTACCGTATTTAATTCGATTAGCTTAGAAGGGGGATTCTGGTGTGCGAGCGATTGTTTTTTTCACCTCATCTCCTAAAATTTTATTCTAAAAATCTATAAAAAATTTTGGGTTTCGGGTTTTTGGTCGTTAATAATATAGAATTTGAACTATCATTTAAAAAACTTTCCTTCAAAATATCCCGATATCTCGTCAAAAGCGGGGTTTTTGCTATTTGATGTGATTTTTGAAGTTCCAGTTGGCCTAAACAGAAAATTCAAAAACATCATTAAAAATACGAGTACTGCTATGAGCCGAACTACAATCATTTCATTTGGTTCGATAGAAATAATTTAAGGGACGATAATTTAGTTAAAAAAAGTTCGTCTTCAAGTTTGTGCGAATTTGCGAATTTTTGCAAAATCGACACGATAGCAGTTCGGACCATACCCATATTTATATACTTCAATAATCTTTTTGAATTTTCTGTTTAGATTAACTGAAACTTAAAAAATCACGTCGAACAGCGAAAAACACACCTCATACGTTATTACGCCTACGGCCGACATTTTGTATGATTTTGCAATAAATTTTTTTTCAAAGGATAGTTCAAATTCTATATCATCAACTACAAAAACTCAAATCCCACAATTTCTTCTAGATTCATAAAATAAAATTTTGTAAAATGAGGTAAAAAAACCTCTTTTCAAACCTTCGATAATTTCTTTGCTTCTTGAAACAGATTTTTGACTCGACTCTACGTCCCATTTAAAGCGCGCACGGTGCGCACTGCGATAGTTATTATAAACTCGACGCATCGGCGTGATTACAAAATCGTCATTTACCCACAACGTACGTACGTATATAACGCATAGCGAAAGTTGCGCAATTATTACAACCTCCGAAGGAAGTAGGAAGCTCTGCAAACCGATTTCTTAACACTGTACTTATCTCACCGTTAGCGCAGCGTCGTTCGCTCCTTCTTTTGGTCTTAATTAAAATTAATTCCGTTCGCAGTCCCACGGAAATTCAAAGAAAAGTTGTATCCCGTATACTTTCTTTGGAACTCTAATTAACGACGACTACTATCTTGTTCCAGAATCGAGGCGACTTAGCTTATAAATCTTTAACCTTCTATGGAATTATAATTCTTACGTTGGATTCATTCGCGTCGTAATTAATAACGCGCGTTATGAAAGTCAGGCTTTGTGTCATTCCAAATCCGGTGGAGATCGTATTCAATCTTTTTTTTTTCTCGAGTTTATTTAACTCGATTAGAAAATAATGTAATTATTACATGAAAGTGACAAATAAATTAGCGGACAAGAAAGTCGAATCATTTGGTGTCGAACTTCTTTTTGTTGGATGAATCGAAGGATTTTAAATCTTAATTTTATGTTGTCCACCGCATGATGAGTTTAAAAATCTTCGGTACCTGGAAAATCATATTTATTATGTTTGAAAGATGGGTGCTTTTTTGAAAATATGTTCATCGATTTCAGTCGCAATCATTTTTTCAAATTTTTCACAGGATTTTAGGCTTTGCGGAGAAGGTTTTAAGAGAAAGTTCTACTCGTTTTTAACGAAAAATTAATAAATCTTCGAAACGATGCTACGGAGCGGATTAATCCTTTGGGAATGGATGATTTATGAGTAATAAAAAATAACCAAGTTATCAAAGTCATCGAAATCTATTAAAAATTACTTTTTCTTGTTTACGTGTCACTTATTTTCACCATTCTCCAAGCCTATGAATCACTGGGGCGATTCCATATTTAATGCCGAATATAGATAGGTATACAAAAATTAATTAAGTTTCATGAAATTATTACATCGCAAAATGAGAACCTGTATTTTTTGGCAACTGACCCATGATTTTATAGAATTGACGAGTATCGGATGTTTGGTAGATGACAGTTTTAGTTTCGACAGAGCGCGCGTCAATCGATTATACAAGATCCGTCGGTAAAACAGTCATGCCAGCCTCTGAGACTCGTGAAATGCTATAAGATCGTGGGTCAATTGCCAAAAATTACAGCTTCTTATTTTGCAATGCGGTTATTGCATGAAAAGCAATTATTTCTGCATATCTCTGTTCGGTATTGAATGCAGAATTGGGCTATCATGCATTGCAAGTGGGTTTGGAGAATAGTAAAAATAAGTGACACGTGCACACTAGGGTGGGTCAAATAAAATGACTATTTTTTTTCCCTCGATATAATTAAAAATTGATTGTATGGCATCTCAAAAAAACCCTCTGCAAGTATTAGCCCTTCATATTTAAATTCAAAGGTCCCTCATCGCAGATATGTATTTCCCATTTAAATAACATGGGAGAATTTTTTTTTTTTTACTTTGGAATTTTATGAAGCTTTAACCGTCGAGGTTAGGAGAGTCTTTTTAGTACATTTCTGTAGAACTTTTGATGCTCTACAAAAAAGCTCTCTTGTATCTAATCGATAAAAGTAACCGTTCAAAAAATAATTGCTGTTAAAGCTTAAATTTAAATCGATTTCAATACTTTTGAAATTATTACGCTAAGAAATGTAATTGGTTTTAAAGTTCTTCATCGTATTTATTTGAAAACAATTGGTAACATATATTTATTCTTATTGGTAACTAAAGTTCAAAAAAATTTGGAATTTATGTACTAAAAACATGGTAGGTCGAATCCAGAGCTAATTATTACCGATTATCTTTTCATTCAAAATGTTTATTTATTCAACTACAGAAATAAAATAACCTAACTGTTCAAAAGTGTCATTTTTCACATATTTTGACTCGAAAAAAATTAGATGAAAGCTGAATTTTTTTTTCACCTCAACCAAAGTGAGTATTGGAATTGAACAGTTATCAAGAAACTTTGCATACTTAAACATTTTCGCATTAACGGTTCAACCATCGCGAATATAATTATGTTTTTCCCAACCGTCACTTAAATCCTGAAGCTCAATTTTATGTGTTTCCAAGCTGCGATATTGAGAAAAATTTTAAATACACGTGGAAACAGAATCTAACGTTACAATCATCGGGAAAATTTTCACCCACGCCAATTGCAGCATAAAAATTTGGTATATTGGCGACATTTATTGTACCAATTATGTTATTACATAATTTTCGAAATTTACATTTTGATCTCTGAGATGTATCTCGAAGAGGAACGGAGGAAACAAACCAAAATCTGACGAAAAGTCAAATATGCCAATCAGTGAAAAATTTAAACGTATAACGCGTCCGCCTTTTTCTTCTCCCGTTTTTATCACTCTGGCGAAATTTTTTTTCAGGCATTCATACCTACAGCGAATTTTTCTTGTCTCTATTATGAGGCAATAAAACTAACTCAGCCTCTCAGATCGTGTTTTATTGCAGGTACATACCTACTAGGTTGCTGCACAACGGTGCAAAATTTGCCATTGTCCCGAAGCGTGCTGCGAGTAATGTAATATAATGGATAAGAATAATACAACATAATGGGTATACTTAATACCTGTTCGGTACGACTTTCACTTTCAACGCACTTAGGAGCACCGCTGCTCCTGTTTCTGTTGGCCGCATGGTCGTCGTCGTTCTCTATATTCACGCCTCGTGATCAACGCGACTATCGCCAAAGTGTGACGGACTTACCTACTGACTCAACTTTTTCACTTCGAAGCCGCTAATATGCGAGGAAATTAAGGGGATTGTCTTGGTTGATTTCAACGTTGATGTTACACGTCGTACAGATACGTGGACTTCGATATTTGCAGATACACATGTCAATGTCGGAATCGACCAGGACACCCCCTTAAACCCGGATTGGCGGATTGGAGACTTTCATGGGTTTACTTCCAAGTCCGTAAATGAGTGCAGTGAGATTTCGGTCCACTGCATTACATAATAATTCCTCTCACCTTCGGACCAAGGCAACGAATTTTGATTTTGAATCCGATTGTTGTATGTTGGGTCGCGCCAAAATCGAAAAAGAGACATTGAGAAAGAGAACAAAATGTCAGGAGACAACGAGTGTAACTTTGTACGTCACTTATATTTCGCTGTAACGAATCTATGCTCGGCATGTTTTTCATCTGATACATTCGATGTAAAGCGAGAGATCAAACGGTGCGCCGAGTCCATTTATTGCAGAGATAAATGTAAATTTCTCTCAAGGTATACGGTATCGATCGAATTGCTCAATATCCAGTTATGCCAATATTGGCGCACGTCAATCTCGCAAGCGGACCTAATTTTATTCCTATAATAACGTCGAAGTTTTGACGTGTGTGTGGGTATACACGTATATGTACTTGCAACGCAACCCACTCACGAAGGGAAAGTCATCTCTTTCTATACGCGAATTGATCATCCGTGCGCAAGAAACGCTGGTTCAAAATTTGGGGCTTGATTTTATTCTGCCACTGCAAAGTTACCACGGATCATTACGCAACGCGTTTCTTTCGATCAGTTAATGGGATAATACAGATAAAAACGAGTGTAAGCCAGTGCGATATTTAGCATTAAGTTGAATCACCAGCATTCTTTTAACCGTAAAAATATTTTTAACAGAATTCAACCCGAGTAGCTTTAGTTTTCAATAAAGCTTCTTCGACCGAAACTACAGAGACATAGAAGGATGAAGTTAGTAACGTTACCGCAGAGATGCATCTATGAAAAATCGTTACTTCGCAACCTTAGGATCGTCTGAAATTTGGTAAACCATGATAACCGAAACATACTCATATGCATTTGGAAAGGCCTGCTCCTTGAGAGTTATTCGGAAATCGTACAATAATAATTTTTTCACTGATCTTTCCATAAACTCGTGAATCACTGTGAGTCTGCAAGTATGGCTCCAAATACCAAGTTTCCTTATATCGCTTTGTATGGTTTTTTCAGAACTGTGTAACGAAATCAGGTTAGCGATTTCGTTTGAAATTCGAAAATTGATCGTAAACTGCATAGACAACATGTAGGAGAAAACGTAGAAAGAGAAAGATCGAAGCTGAAGAATCGACAGGGTCGATTAGGCAACTGGTCCGGATGTGGTATTATACTGCTGTGCCTAATGCATGTAAGCATAATTTCTCCGCATGCAGTGAAGCGCTTCTCGTTTATGGACCGATTGAATTCATTGCGAACGTTCGGTTCAGTCAGCGAGTTGAAGAAGAAAGAGGGCAGGAAAGAAGAGATTCGATCATAACCATTTATTACACTGCATCCATTCGATCTGACAAGCTTGAAAAAACTGTGATTCGTAGAGTAGAGTTCCTTATTCTATACACCCGTATAAACTTGTAAACTGAACGGTCATAAAGTGCAGGAAAGTCATTGTGAGATCACAAGGAGACCAACAAAACCTCGTCTTAGGATTTGGTTGAACTAAACCTCATCTCAAGATTTTGGATCAACAAAACCTCATCTCAGAATTAGGTTGAACAAAACCTCATCTCAGAATTTGGTTCACCAAAACTTCAACTCAGGATTTGGTTCAACAAAACCTCATCTCAAGATTTTGGTTGAACAAGACCTTATCATCTCAGATTTTGGTTCAACAAAGCTCCATTTTAGAATAGAGTTCAACAACAGCGTGTGTCCAAAGTGATCTCTGAAGACATACGACGTTTTTGAACGAAATTCTGAGATACGATGTTGTTAAAACGAATTCTGAGATGGGGTTTTGTTGATCTCAGCCGTCGCTGTGGGTTCAATCTAACTTCACGTCGTCGGACAGTATTGTTTTCCCAGTAAAGTTGACGAACTCGTACAAATTCCACTCATGGGAGACCACTGCCTCGTTTGCTCATGCTCTCGATCTATCGCACACAAATGTACCTTACGTACGTATCTGTACGTAATCTTTGCCTCTCTCATGTTTCTCCTTTGTCTTTAACAGCCTCATTCAATTTTTATCCTACATAATATGGAGGGTAGAAGTAAGGAGGACTGCCTCCATGTATATAAAGTGTCCGTAAAGTAGACGCAAATTAAGATGGCGTTGCTGCAGCAAAAGTTCCACAAAGTGCCAATCAGATTCATCCCGATTGGACCCTGATTGCTAAGCGCCAATAAGATTGTTACCCTTATTGCTTATGAGCGCCATTTTGGTGACTTGTTGAACCAATATTTGCTGCCTTTGCATATGAGATACTTCTCCTTACTACATACGTATAGCTCATTTCCTCTTCCCCCAGTCAATGTGAGTCTTCGTCTATATAATAAAAGTATGCAGACAGTATCCGGTGTGCAGGCACTTCGTTTCTCGATATTTTGGAAGGTTATGTGCAATTCATGCTGTCATTTACGGAATGAATATTAGGCCATTTAGCTTAACGTTACTAACCGCTTTTTTGTCATCGTTATTATGATTACCTCTATGACCGTAACTCCTCAACGAATAAGGAGGAGGTAATTGCGCTGGAAATGTTTATCGAGCTTGTAACTTGAGCGTTGTGTTCTGCATGAAGTTGTGAGAAGAGTGATGTAATCCCGTGTACGCCTAAAGCAACAACGGAATGAATATAATTTAGGTACGTGTAGTTGTGTTAGCTGATTCTTTTCACCGCATTCTCCACCCGTGAAGGTAATATAACTCGATAGTGCGTGTCAGTACCCTCGAATTTATTTATAAATTGTTGAAATCACGAGGTCACTTGTCTTATCATTTGCTGGAAAACCTGGGAAAATATCAGGAAAACTCATCGTGGGTTTCGAGGTTTGGTAATGAATGTGGACTAATTTTTCATAGGAATTAAGTGAATCCTCTCGTTGAATATCAGATCAAATTACAGGCCAAAAATGTGAAAACGAGGTTTTTGGAAATTGGATTTTTAACATAGCGCTTGTAGTCGTTTCAAGTTTTTTCCACGGATATGCTATCACGATTATTTCATGAAATCCATAGAGTTTGACAAAAAACGAAACAATGGTTGTTGGAATAATAGTCTTTCCAACGATATGTTGAAAAGTAGACGTTGCCGACCGTTTCGAAAAGATTTTTTATGATAAACACGAGGTGTATAGTTTACAAATGTACGCGGAATTTGAACATCGTGAATCGTATTATCACATAACTTGAATTGATTTATTACTAAGAATCACAAAATAAAGAATAAAACGTTGATTTTTGATGGAAAAAAGTCTATTTATGACAACGGTAGTCAAATTAAATACAATTGACAGAACTTTATTAATAGAGTTATAACATCTAAACTATCATCTAAATTGGTCTTAAAATGCATGAATGTTATTCTCGTGCATTATTCCAACAACTTTAATTTACGTTATACACTTCTCCAAAAAAATGTTATATTGTCTCCGGAGTCAGGGAAGAACCACCTTAACTACCACAGAAAATAAACTTCGATAAGTTGAACACTTTTTTTGTCTGTCGCACATCAAAATAGGATCCTGTCTCCGCTTGGCGTAGGAATAAGAGAAAAGCAATCTGCACACTCGGATAATACTGTATATACGCAATACGCATGTATTAACGGTATATCTGAGTTAGGTCGATTGGAATTTGAAAGAGGTCAACACACGGCAAATTAGTTCCGCGACATAAATTTTATCTGGCCCATTTCTACATCGGAAGCCAAGGAGGAATATGGCGTGGGCGGACGCGAAGATACGATGCAGAATTTTCAGGATATGTGCGACGTACAGTCATATCAAACATGCGTCGGAACATGAACATGAGAAAACTAATGTTTTAAAAGTGCAACTGAAGCTAATTGAGTTAAATGTAATGACCAAAAAGGTCAGTGTAAAGAAGCAGAGAAAAACTTTAAAACATTGAATTTCAACTGTAAGAACACCTTGTTATTTAGGAATGTCAGAGAAATCTCTGTATTTTATTAGTTTATCACCGAAAATCATGTAGCTCGTTCGATTCAAATGAAAAAAGCTCACTTTATCCGTAGATAAATCCCCTACGAATTTTTCGATATAGATTTTATCATGAGCGTTTTTGATGATGAAATAATCCTATGCGTACAGTCGTTGTAATTATCAAATAATGTACTTGCAATGATTTAGCGAAAAATACGTTATTGTTATTCAAAATATAACTGATTGTGAGACGATCAGAATGGGACAAGAAATATGGATTTTTCAGTAAAAGAAAAAAGGTGAAATACCTAAGGCAATTTTCTTGATGATGTTAATTTGATAAGTGAATGAGGTGTTTCTAAATTTTCGCCTGTATCACGAGGACTTTTTTAACTTACTATTAGATGTAACCTTAGGATAGCATCCGTAAATTTTCCGAATCTGAGTCCAACCACTACTTTGTTCCTATACTTTCCTGATCCGACTGTACGTATCATACATCCTAAAGTCACCAGCATACGTGTTCATCCGTATTATTCGCTTCATTTTTGGGGCTCACCTGCAGATCCTGCATGTTGGCTTGCGTTATAAAATACAGCGAGAATTCACATTGTCGTTAAATAAAGTCAAGGTTATAATATACCCAGAGATTAGATTCCGCAATGACGCATAGGAAACTCACATAGTTTCACAATCTTGAGCTCCAGACATTCTATCATGGACTTGATCATCAGTGATGAAACACATGTTGAGTATTTTAAACAGCATGGTAATTGACTCGAAGGATAAATTTTGTACCTTATTCTTGAGTCTCGGGCAAGCTAGAATTTCAAAGCCACAGGCAGCTTACAGTTCATTTTCTTTGACAGATTGTCGTAGACGTTGGAGTACATTAATTTATAAATTCTGAGTCGGGTACACCCTGTTCGAGGAATTGCAGTATAAGAGAGAGAGAGAGAGAGAGAGAGAGAGGAGAACGAGACGAAAGTAAGAGGAGTACAGCGATAGGAGCACGGGTATAACGGATGACCATGAACCAAATAGCGCGGTGGTTTAGGAGCACAAATAATGCATTATGTAGATACGGAGTTAGTATAAGATGTTGCATAATTTTTTTCCCGTTCTCGCGCTCTCTCTTTCTTGCCAACTCAACACAGGTATATAATAACAACTGCTTGCTAATTAGATTCGGTTAAGTAATAATAATTCGACCGTTGCCCGATCGCAGTTATACCGCCGACTCTGAAGACTCGGTAAGACCTCAGAAGGTGTTGGAGTTATTGTGAGCCGTTGTCGTTGTTGTGTACGTGCGATCGTCCGAAACGAATGAAAGTTAGTTAAACGTGCAATGTGCTCGGCCTCTTTGAAAGCAGTCCTTTCAACGAGTCTCACAGCAACGTTTACGTACCTTATTAAACTCGTTATGCCACTTACGCGGACGTCGGTATATCCAACGTTTTCGCATCAGGGTATCCACCTCTTGCTTTTCAAACGTAAAGAAGCGAATATATCATTTTACTGTGAACCAGTCAATTACCATGTTAACTGTCATGCAAAGCCTTGAGTCAGGGTTATCATACATGAAGAATCGTGACAACGGTATGCTCTATTTAACTTTACTAACGATCGCATCCAGTATTTGAAGTACTTGATTTCGAGAGCAGCTTAGCTAACAAATTTCAAAACAAGAAATCTACGTCTTAATATCCAGTTACGAACTACCTGCCAAATGGTAGGTTAAATACGTTGTGCTATATTTTAATCGATTCCGAACATCCGATATTCGAACCCTTGAAGATCCGTCTACTAACTGTACTTTCATGAGGACACAGCAATGACGTCTCCTAGAAGCTGCTGCAGAGCATTCACATGTGTTGCATCCGTCCTCAAAATACACCGATGGTCTTGAATAACATTACCATCGAAGAACAGTGTGATTTACACCCTCAGTACTGGTTTACAGTTAACTGGAATGGTGGTACGCCGTATTCACTAGCACTGAACGTGCTACTACTTCAATTTACAAAAAACGTTGCGGATGTTGTATAGTAAGTATACTTCTAGCATGAAAACATCAATTGGATTTATCAACAGCTTTTCAATTAGACCATGGTCGTTTTGGCCTAAAAATATCCTTTGCCCAACGCGATTTTCCTTTTTTCATTTATTGCTTCGAGAACAGTGAGTCTGTATGCATCAATGTTTGTTGTACTGGGATGTCCTTCAATTCTGTTTAACGAGCACCATACGTGCGATGTGTCGCGGCGTCGGTGCAGCATTCACGTAATTGAAGTGGCATGCCGATCGGCTGCAGTTCCGGCAGCTTTTACGTCGTTCAAACTCTTGTTGACCGATCAATCTACGCGTAAACCATTCAATACCAAATCCGGCTCTTTCTTGTTGCACCTTTACTTTCGGAAGCCGCGCGTAATACGAGATTTCTATAAATCACGTCTGCATGTGTACCGTGTGCTTATCTAACCGGAAACGGATAATCGTTGCGAGACTATTTGAATCCTGGGCGGGGTTAAATCGTCCGGTTTTAAATGTACGAATAAAGTCGGCGACCCAAGAGACCTCGGGACAACGATCGGCGAAAGTATGGCGCCGAGTTTACCGGATGAGGTTGCTCAACGAGCGTCATTTGAACCGTGAACGTTTTCCCGCCAATTTCGTTGTCCAAACGACTCACTTCGACTTTGTTCACCTGGTCGTTCGTGTCTGCTCAAATGCCAGGCTTAGGTTCACTTCGGAGTACGCTGATTGCTGATCCATTAGTGCCAGACTGTAGGCTCAAGTCAAACTGAAAGTTTTTTCCAAGTTTAACCGCTTGTTAAGAGCTGATTTTACGTGGAAAACTGCAAACGAAAGTATAGAAAGTTGTGAGTAGTTGTTTTTTGTTCTCTTGTTTTGAAGTTTTACTTCGTTGAGTCAGAACCTTTGATCTTTCTACCGTCACTTTCTCACTGTTCAGAAATTCTTCAAGAAAAATGTGTTGAACAGAATCGAATAGTTTCCGAGATTCAAATGCCACGTCGTGTTCGTAATTGAATGTTCCATTAGTAACCTGACAGCGGGCTTCTACGCATTATATGTTTTTCGTAACGATCATTTACTTTTAAGAATGCACATTTCTCAACATACTCTTTTATATAAGTTAATCAGAGTTTAATTTTCACAAACATCAGAGGAAGAAGCCATGTTGGTTGCTAGACCTCCGATAGGCTTTGTCGATTGATTAGGTTCCTTTAGTGCAGCCTTGAACAGGAGTTCGATCATACAACGTCAAGCGAACAGACATTGACTTTTTTTATACGCATCTGCGATTGAAACCGGATTGGGAACATGGAGTGCTCTCATACTGGTCCTTATCAAATGTATTAACTGTGTCCTCAAGTACTCAGACATAGTTGAAAATTCATAATGAGGAAAATACGACCTTGACTATCTGAGTCGATAAATCGCCTCAGATAAAAGGAAACTCTCGAGATGAGGTGGCGCGTTTGTTCAGCGTTCGATATTTTCCGTCCGTTTTCACGTCGGGTTCTGCTATGCCCCACAGATATATACTAAAGTTCATGGGATTCTGTCGCTTAATTTCCGCCCAAGCTAAAAATCCATTTTTTATTTTCTATTATCTGTACTCACAGTCATTGCAAGGTAAATGTAAATAACATTCGCTGAACACTATAAAGATTGATTGATTTCTCTTTTCCGGTCATAAAGGCAAACTCCTTCGAGCCTAGATCTCGTAAATTGTGCTAATGACGAATGACTCCGGCCCAATATTTCGAAACTCTGGAGTAAGGGAACGAACGAATGAATGAATGAATGAATGAATGAATGAATGAATTATTCATGTCCATGCGACGCTCCGTCTACGCTGATGCCGCCACTTTTCATCGTCCCGCCTCGTTTCCAATCGTGCTTGAGATTGGCTCTGTCCGTTTGGTCAGAGCCGGGAACTGACCCAAGAGTATTACTTGACGTCGTCTTCGCTTGACCGCATCAAGGCCATTTGTACTACGACGGTAAAGGTACAAGCCGCATAGTTCTAATACCACGCCCAATTCGCTTCTATCTATCATCGTGATTTGTGTATAATAGTTATTTTCCAAACCTGTTCGTTGTGTAGATGTCTAGTACAAATTAACTGGAGAGTTAGCGGATAGGAATTTGCATTATTCAAATGCTGATTCGAAAGGTATATTCTACTGTAAATCGTGACTTGTTCCCATTAAAATTTATTCTATCTCGTGGAGGATTCGACTGATAAAATAGACAGCTTATTGGTCAAAAGTAAACGGACTGATTTGTTTGTATGAATATTTTCAACTGACCTGCCGCTTTCCGTTATAGAACTAAATCAATTAAGTAAAAGGCGTAGCTTTTCAACTCAAAGATCTGAAGGTCTCGTAGAATTTACTGTCGAGATTGTATATTTAGTTACCCGCGAGGTTGTAACCTTGTTGGGTGTAGGCTAGTCATTGTGAAAGTTTTTCAACAGTCTAAATCAAAACGCAGAATTCGCGGCTCAGGATGATTCAGCCAGAAAATTCTTGCATCAGGTTTAGAATTTTACCGAAACGCGCAAGGATCTTTTGAACGACACGACAGGCTTCGTCCACTCGTTATAGTAGTTCTTTGTTTCATCCATCACCTGACAATCTATCGAACGTTTCTGGAGGACGATTTACCGCCGATGAAAAGTTCAATGACACGACGATCGATGGTCAATCCGGGTTCTACGTGGACTGACCTTGAGCTGTTGAGACGTCTGTTCACCGTAGACAAACGGGTGCTTGGCTGAGGTAAGATTGAGGTGTACAGTCCAGTCGAAAAGCGTTGAAGCTCAAACTTATGACACATAGGTTTAGAATCCAAGTCTCATGTGCCGCAAGTTGTTGATAAGTGAGCTCCTTCATTGAAAATCCGTTAGGTTTTTCTGTTCTTTATACTAAAGGGATGTTGTTTGAATCTAATTCAACTTGATTAACTTCAGTTGCATTGGTTCACTATTTGTTTTGTAAATCTTTTGTTTGGACATTGTTTTCATTAGCCTGTACATCTGACATACATATACCCTCAAACTTAGCAGCAGAGTTTATTCTAATAGTTTCATCGTCCTGTCGACCTTTCTCATGCATAAACATGTAGCATCGGTGTTCTTTCAGAGTCCAAACGCAACCCAGTTTCAAGTCGTTTGTAGACTTGTTTGGACCTTGTTAGGTCAAGAGACGACTGGGCCACCCGTAAATCGAACATGTATCGACGATTAGTTTTGCACTGGTTGTGAAATTATGAATGGCCACATTATTGCCTTGTTTTTGTAAAGTCTGTGCCATACGTTTTACCAAATGATAAATTCATGATGACATGACAACCTGGGATAAAAGCGTGTCTCTGAAATGAAATGGTGAAGGTTCAAGGATTCCAAAAATGTTTAATATCTTGTACTACGATCTTGAAAATTATAAACCGTACTAACCAATTGGCGAAAGAAATGACCCTGTTGATAGAGGAGACTTTATATTAAGACCCTAATACACTTCAAAGTTAAATTTCTTATCGTCATTTACTCGCTTTTTTCTTGAGTTCAAAATTGACCTTCCTATCGTGTCTTCAGCTTGATGTTATGATGGCAGAAATGCATGTGAGTAAGAAAAAAACCCTGAGATACGATCGTCGGTCGTTCTAAATACAGCCAGCTCTTCTTTCACGAATAATATAATTCCTGAAATAAACTCTTGACAGTGTATTTTCGTCACCGTTGAATCTTTAATTTCTTCATTCAGATCGGAATTTATTACGGTTAGATTCGGCAGGAAGGATTCTAGGCCTCATAGATTTATGGTCTCGATGATCGGACAGTGTTCACGTGTTTATACAGGCACTGGTGTTGGTGGTAGAGATGAAAGAGAGGAGAGTTTCGTTCTCCAGACTGCTGTAGGCGGTGTAGGTATAGCGTATTCAATTTAAATTGCCGAGATTAAACCTGGCCAGAGTTTTATTGGGAAGTTAAGAAACTTCGGAATTCAACCGCACACGCTGAACAAGACGAACGAAGGTTGAAATGGATTCTAGCTAATTCTCGAATTTCGCGTACAGTGTCGAAGATGGCAGTATTCCACCTTTGATCACTAGGCAGAAAGACAGCCAAAGGAGACGCATCGCGCATAGCGCGATTCTTTGACCGTAAAACGCGCCTTTGTTGTACAGTTTATAAATAAAAGGCAATCGAGAACGGACTGCTGCTGCTTGGTGTAACATGCGCAATGAAGATGAATAGTCATAAATACTGGAATTGTTGAGTTTGGTTTCATTATGCGCATACACGTTGTAGTACACTTAGCAGTAATAATACGCCTATCGTCTTCCTCCTACAATTCCAACTGCAGTTTTCATACTTCTCAAACCTTGAGTACCTACAGGTGGTTACTTGTTACTCCTACCAGGCTCACATCCGAGACGGAGCCGGTTCTCTGATTCGGAATGACAATTCAAAATTGTATTCTCGAATATTCTTATAGCCCACCACGACGCAAAATGCTGTTAGTTTCATATTACAAATGCGGAATTTGACACCTATGATATTTGTTCACCACTTGAAGTGATCCTCGATGCAAAAATTAAACCTTCTTACCGTGGTCGAGGTCTTCTTGAATATCCCCTCGAGCTCTTTAGTCTAAGGTGTGTACAGTATACACGTCCTGACTGGAGTGCCGTTGACGTGCAGTTGAAATCAGTTTAGCAGGGTCGAGCATTGCGGAGCGTTTCAAGATCTATCGAAGCGATAACCGCATCTTTGAACGTTGCCTTCAGCTTCGCGAGAGAAAGCGTATCGATAGTGTCACTGATAAACGCCTGAAGTTAGATCGACCAACTTCTGCGCTGTGCGATTGTGACATTGTCTGCAACCAACGGAGGACTTTACAAGAGAATCTGACTGACTCGATCCCAACTCGCTTCGTTGCTCGACAAGCAACAAGAAACGTCATGTCATTGCCGAGAAATCTTCTGCACCTTTCTTGTCGTCAATCGCGAATCTTGAGTCGTGAAAATGAATCAGTCGCTGTGGAAAGATCGAGTAGAAATACTTTTCCGCTCATTCGGCTAGCGGACCATGAATTCAAGCTATTCAATTCTACGCGTTGTCACGCTTCTCCTTCAATCTATCTCCGCGCGGACTATTCGTCACGTGATCAATTCTTATTAGCACGTGCCAGCGGCCGAAGCAACCGACTGGCTTATAATACCAAATGGTCCGTAATTTGCCTTTCTAGTATCTGCTGCACGCCGTGAGAGGCACTCACGAGATTTCAAAGACGTCGTACATGCGGAGATAAGTAGAAGGACAAAATGTTTGCTCTTCAAAATGGATAGAATATTGATCAGATGATTTGTGATTCATCACAGTCCGTTTTTATACTCAAAAAAGCAACGAAGGAGAAGAGCAAACCCAACGAAAGATTTCAATTTTCCAATATGACGATGGAAGAGGTACGAGTTCTTTTTGCGACTATTTGATGGTATGCGACGAGACGGATGTACGGAGAAGCGAATTGCAATCTTGCTCGTGTTACAAGTTCACTGTTGACTTTCTACTTCAGTTTATCGGAACATACCAACAGTATGAATATGTTTCACGAACAACGCTGACGTGTTTTCGTGCATGGATGATCGATCGCGTGAATCGGTCCGAAAAGCGTCGCTCGTAACGATGCCTGTCTTCTGGTATTTTAATTGAAAAGGAAAGATGATCACTCACCGTGGTCAGCTGGCGACACGGCGATTCTGGCACCGTTAAAGCAGCTTCAGTTCCGAGCAATTTTGACGTTACGCGTCTCGCCTGGTGCCTTCTCGACTTCGACTTGTAGTTATCGGCAACGTCGATTACCACCATGAATACGCGGTGGTAGTGTCGATAGCGATCGGCCACCGATAATCTTGGCGATACGAAGGGGCATAACGTGGACTGACGACTCGGAAACCAAGTTGATGTCTCATGCTGCAGCTTGGTTCTCTGGCTCGGAGGGCGTTGCGAGAGCCTCCAGTACTCTTCGAGGTGAAGAGCGTTTTCGATCCGTGCCGTATACCTACCGTTAAGCACGCACGACTTGAGTGCAGGATCGTGTAACCTACGTAGCCACGGGCTCTGACGCCCGTTCTCCGTCCCGAGCTACTGAAATAATCGAATCCCTGTCACAGCTTGTGATACAGTACCAGATATGTACAGCCGGTCTTGTTTCTCCGTAGAGAGCAGATGTTTCTCGGACCTAATGCATGCAGCGTTACGGAGGACATGCGGGATTTTTATATTATTATAGTTGAATTATATTAGCGGACTGATTGATTCGGAGGAATCGCGACCAATGAACCGTGAATGCGCAAACGAATTCACTTGAACGCACCCCGGCCCCGGTTGGCCGACGCATCGATCCGGATCGTCGATCAGGGGTATATAAGAAGGACTTCCTCGGAGGAGAGTCATTCGACGACTCGCAGTCAGAGCAGTAATCGCAAGATGGAATCGTTCGGCTTCTTGTTGCTCGCCATGGGCGCCAGCGCTTCAGACCTCGACTTTGTCGCCGACCTTCCCCCGGAGGTCTCGCAGAGGATATTCGGGTACCTGGACGCCGGTTCCCTGGCAAAGGCCGCGCGCGTCTCTCGGAGGTGGATGGAAGTCTGCCGGGGTGACCCGAACCTACGGAGACGCGCTCGCCGCCACCTTCGCAGGGCGCTGCAGGGGGGAATTCGCCCCGCGCCTCGACGACTCCCCAAACACCCGGGGGGGATCGTCGATGCTCCTCCTCCTCCTCATCCTCATCCTCATCCTCCTCGTCACCCTGGCTTCAAGCGTGTCAAAGCTCCCGCTAACGACAAGACTAGCAATAAGAGTGTTTATGCAAGTAAGGTTAACAGGAGTCCAAGAGCGGGCTCGACTGCTAGAAATAGATTGAGAATTTAGGTTAGAACTGTAGAATTAAATATGACAAAATTTCATGACGTGTAACTCGATTACGATAAATATATTAATTCAGTGTTATCGAATATAATCAGACTGACGAATATGATCATACAATATTGCGAAATAAAAACCTTTCACTGTACGAACTTTGCTTTCACTGATTTATTATTTCCAAGGCCTGAAGTTTGAATCACATGAATCATCCGAAAGTAATATTCCACATCCATTGCAGTACGGTGGTGGGTTTCTCCCTACTGGGAAATTGTAGATTCCTTTTTTTTGCATCCGATATAGTTTAAATGGTTAAAATTGATGTGCAATAAGTTTTATGTCGATGTTCAAAATATTTCTTGAGTTCGAGAATGAGGTCCCTCAATATACCGGTGCTCAAACTTCAAACGCGTTATTCTCAAAACTAATGTTTTTAAAAACGGTGTACAGGATACCTCGAGTGGTAACGAATAAATAAATTTGAAAATTGGCACACATATTCAAATTAACAATAATTTACGGCTGCTGTACAATTTTGTGGCTTTCATTGTTTTTTCAATAGTGATTGATAATAAGACGAAGCATACTTGAGCCGAAACGTCTCAAAAACTCGGAGAAATTTTTTCTCGTCACTGACGAGTGGAAAAAACTTCGTCAGCCGAGAGCTAATACAAAATCGTTAATATGCATATTTTGTTATTGTTTTCGACATGCACACCTATCGACTACGCATGAAAACCATCGCAAGGCGCGAAGAGACATATCTTCATCAAGTTGTGATTGTTTCGAATAAAAATTTTCTGACGCACTGCTCAACGTGTGCATAAGTTGACACGAAAAAATGAACAATATTGCATCAATAGTTTTCCCGATATCAATAACTGACAATTAGCCTATTTAGATACTCGTCGCTTATTACACTTATTTCTTAATAAATAATGTTTGAATTAACTTATCGAAAATCCTCTACCCATTTCTGTAGTTAGTAATATGTAGATCAAGTGATTTATGTCAGTTAAACCGCGTGCCACATGTCTCGCTAGAATAGCTCCATTTTACAATATTTATCAATAACAATTTTTTGTGCCTTTCTTGAACATGTGCTGTAACGCTAATTTCCATTCGCGCGACTCACCGTTCGCCCTTTGGCGTGGTTCTATAATCACCTTAAATTCAATAAATAACAATGAAACAATATCTGTTTGGCTCCAGACGCTTTAGCGTCAATTTGAAAATAAATGTACCACACCATCTTAATAATCAAAAAACCCGCTGTATGGCTGACTATAGGCTCAGGTACTCACACGAACTGATATAGTGGCGGTATTCAAGGCAGCTAACGATAATTGAGGTGGCTCTAACACTCAGCGCCGATTTTTCAGTAATACACTGAGAAAAATGTTATTTGCTACAGTAACTAGAAAAATGGAGTAAAACAGGCATCGTTAAAAAAACTGTTTGAATATTGTTGGAATTACGAAAAACGAGGTAGGCGTAACCATTTTGCGCCATTGTCGATCCTTTTTTAATTATTGCAACGCAAAATCAGTTTGTGATGTTTACTGTATTTTTTTAGTTAAATAAGGCTTTGACATCAATTTATTGTTGCTCGATCATTAAATTTTCGTAACAGTTACAAGAAAATATAGTAACAGTGATCGTAATGAGAAAGAATAGCAACGGATACTAGAATTTCCGGTAACAGCTAGAAAACTAATTTTCATTTTCTACCTAGAACAATATTTTTCGATTGCGTTAAAAAATGAAAATAGTCAAGGACTGAGCGGTAAACGGAATTAAAGATTTCTCTCAGTGTATACATGCTTGTCATCATAAAATGGCTCGTCATCGGTTTATTGATAATTTGATGTAACAATGTCTCGTTCTACGCGGATAAAAAAGAACCAGAGAATAGGAATAATTTCACGTTACGGTAGCGCATATGAAATAACGGCAACGTCGCAATTGTCTGTCTCACTCCCACCGTCAGTTCATTCGTCGCACTGATTGGTGACCGTGACACTAGCCTGACCCCATAGTTCGGATTGTTAATGAGGTAGTTACTAAAATACCTTTCTCAAATACCAATCTTTGATTTTAATTTGAATTAAATTTATCGGTAGCCCGCAAAAGAAAAGGGAAGTTGAAAGGTAATCGGTAAAGAAAGGGAAGAAGCTAAACGACAGTGCAAACGATTTTCGCAAAATTTGGTACTCGGGGGTTTCCGAGGTCTTCGGCCTTCAAAATGTAGATACTCAAAATGTCGGATCCGATATGGCGAACCAGAATGCAAATATTGATATGAATCTAAAGAAACCCGGTACCCGGAGGCAATTGAGGTCGCTGATTACGAATCCAATCTCACAATATATGAATTCAAGATGGTGGATTCAATATGGCAGACGTAAATTCGAAACGTAAGATGATTGGGATGAAATCTAGTTCTCGGAGATTTTGTGCGTCGCAGAATGCAAATTCAACGTAAAAATGAAGGAATATGAAATACTGAATATGATGTATGGCTTAAAAATACTTTACTCCTGATGACGTATTAAAAATATGTCTAATTTTTGACGCAAAATATGATAGTTAATTTAATCCACCATATATGTATTGTTTCTGAGGTCACAACTTTTGTTGAAAAGAATTGAATTAAAATTACAGTTACGATGATTTGCATTTTCTCTAAACCCGTTAATTAGTTAAATATGATAATGTAATGATTTTAAGTTGTTCTAAAATCTACGAGATAAAAGTAAATGAAAATACAAAGACAGGAAATCAAACACCAATGAAAATAGAATATTTTATACAATTTTGGAAGTTCTAATTTTTATTCCTTCCATTTTCTACGATTAATTGAATTCTTTCTTCTCTTTTGCAGTATAAAAGGTACCCTTCGCGTCGCAGAACTAACAAACCTAGTCTGTTAGTTTAACCACACACATGAATCAATAACAAAAAACAAGTACGGGTATAAATAAGCGAGAAAGAGTAATTACAAATTATGCATAATAAAGGAAATGGTTTATCTAGCAAAATTAAGGCATTAAAGCGTTTACGTAGATTGTGAGAATAGAAAGTTATCATTGAAATAAATTTATACGAGCTAGGTGTTGTTCAACATATCGGTTGAGAATATACGAAAGTCTTACGTTGGAGTATTGTCAAAATTAATATAATTACCGTAATCAAGTTACACGTCACAAAATTTTGTCATATTTAATTCTACAGTTCTAACCTAAATTCTCAATCTATTTCTAGCAGTCGAGCCCACTCTTGGACTCCTGTTAAACTTACTTGCATAAACACTCTTATTGCTAGTCTTGTCGTTAGCGGGAGCTTTGACACGCTTGAAGCCAGGGTGGCGAGGAGGAGGAGGATGAGTATCGTCGATCCCCCCCGGGTGTTTGGGGAGTCGTCGAGGCGCGGGGCGAATTCCCCCCTGCAGCGCCCTGCGAAGGTGGCGGCGAGCGCGTCTCCGTAGGTTCGGGTCACCCCGGCAGACTTCCATCCACCTCCGAGAGACGCGCGCGGCCTTTGCCAGGGAACCGGCGTCCAGGTACCCGAATATCCTCTGCGAGACCTCCGGGGGAAGGTCGGCGACAAAGTCGAGGTCTGGAGCGCTGGCGCCCATGGCGAGCAACAAGAAGCCGAACGATTCCATCTTGCGATTACTGCTCTGACTGCGAGTCGTCGAATGACTCTCCTTCGAGGAAGTCCTCCTTATATACCCTTGATCGACGATCCGGATCGATGCGTCGGCCAACCGGGGCCGGGGTGCGTTCAGGTATGACCTTGACCGCGAATCAACCCCTTTTTTTATTTCGTTTGCAAGTTTTTACCAAACTCCTGAAGCTGTCATCCCCTGATGGGTGTGGGATCGTGCAATTCATTGTATCGTAAAAAAAACATGCACCGTATATTCATGTCATTAATTTGTTGCAAATGAAGCTTTTGAAGAATTACAGAATACCGGGATGTTATAAACAAAAAATAAGAAAAATGTTGACACGAAGGTACTGTGCATAGTTTTTTACAACTGACGAAAAAATGATCTCACAATGATCAGAGGGTGACGGCTTCAGGAGTTTGGTCAAAACTGGCAGATGAAATAAAATACGTTCACCCGGATGTGGAAAAAAAATCATTGAGCCATGAAAGGGGTTGATTCGCGCTCGAGGTCATACCTGAACGCACCCCGATCCCGGTTGGCCGACGCATCGATCCGGATCGTCGATCAGGGGTATATAAGGAGGACTTCCTCGGAGGAGAGTCATTCGACGACTCGCAGTCAGAGCAGTAATCGCAAGATGGAATCGTTCGGCTTCTTGTTGCTCGCCATGGGCGCCAGCGCTCCAGACCTCGACTTTGTCGCCGACCTTCCCCCGGAGGTCTCGCAGAGGATATTCGGGTACCTGGACGCCGGTTCCCTGGCAAAGGCCGCGCGCGTCTCTCGGAGGTGGATGGAAGTCTGCCGGGGTGACCCGAACCTACGGAGACGCGCTCGCCGCCACCTTCGCAGGGCGCTGCAGGGGGGAATTCGCCCCGCGCCTCGACGACTCCCCAAACACCCGGGGGGGATCGTCGATGCTCCTCCTCCTCCTCATCCTCATCCTCATCCTCCTCGTCACCCTGGCTTCAAGCGTGTCAAAGCTCCCGCTAACGACAAGACTAGCAATAAGAGTGTTTATGCAAGTAAGGTTAACAGGAGTCCAAGAGTGGGCTCGACTGCTAGAAATAGATTGAGAATTTAGGTTAGAACTGTAGAATTAAATATGACAAAATTTTGTGACGTGTAACTTGATTACGATAATTATAATAATTTTGACAATACTCTGATGTAAGACCAACGAATATTTTCAAACGATATTTTAAAATAAACGGTGTTTACTGGATAAACTTTGACCTATTTTGAATTATTACTTCAATACCCTAATATTTTTTTTCCTCAAATCAAACAGCTCACACGTAATTTGGATGTTTTATAATATCGGGATAAATTTTGAGCCAAAATTTGTATCAGAAAATTGTGGAAAGCAACTAATTTTATCGTGCAACGCATCAAAGTAAATCAATCAAAATCGATTTTTCTTATCGTACACTCAAGAAGCACCTGAATGAAGGTACTATGTATAATTCTTGATTGGCTTCTTTTGAAAATAATTTTTTCCACAATATTTCTTCATTTAGATTACTTATACGATGCTGAGTGTCAGTATCGTATATTTCAGTTGTATAACCGAAATGAAAACGAAATCAACACATGAGGGGAAAAACACAATTCTAAAACTGGTATGTCACTTGGATCAATGAAACACCTGTCACACAGGCCAAAGACCATATCTTATCGATATACGTCTCTGAGAAGCATTGTGAAGAATTCCGCCGGGATGATGTTATCTAAGCGGGGCGGTAGGTCATATTGCTTTTGATCAGTTTCAATTTTCGAATCGTACACCAACTTGCATTGTCAAAGTTCACCGAACCAATGAAAGTCACACCTAAAATTTGCTTGAAACACTGTCATCAAAGCTAAAATAAGATCTTGTGCCGAAGATCAACTCTTAGTTCTCACTCTCTGTATATTTTGCACTATTTCTCGATGACCCCTGAACCTTTCTACCTTTTTACTCGTCAAGCAACTATTACTTTCTTGGATCACTTGCGGAGGGAACGACGTAACCTGACTGATTTAATCAACATCCATAAGAACCTCCGAGTAATGGAGTCGTAGATAAAGCGATACTCCAGAAGAGGAAGCGATGAAAGGGATGGCCAAAGATGTTCGTTCCATACTGCGCCGATATTGCACGTTATAAATGGAATTGGATTGGGTTCACAATCAACTAACGGCATCATCGATCTACCAAAATCACACCGAACGATCGTTCCGTTGGTAAATTTACTGTCTGGACGGACAGAATCAGAGTAGATATTTTTTTGTCGATAAATGCTTTTACATCAACCGCGCCAAATCGTCACAAGTCAGTTATGTCAAACGGAGTCGGTGAATGAAAAACATCCTGCGTCAGACCGGAATGATTGGACAAACTCCGCTTCGAGCGAGGCCACCAAAATTCGAGCTATCCAATTTCACGGTATAACAGCAAAGAAATTTCAGCGCCATCCAAAGATGATGCCGTTAATCCGAGGTTTAATTAACAAGTCATTCAGATGCGCCTGGATGTGGTCCGGTCAGAACTGGCGGGTGTAAGTGTTGTGAGAAAACATCTTTGACTTCGCCTGCAGAGTATAACTTAGGTACCACAGACCACGCAAAAAAGAAAAGAATAAAATCCAAGAGATGCATTTCGGTCACGCGGTACGGCAATGAACTGCAACAATTCAAAGCACAATTGTCCAAACGGATAATGGTGAATAATATCATCGTTACCTACGATTAACTTTTTGTTGTGAAAATTTTTAATGCCCAAAATTATTATGGTGGTCGACGACCGGTTTCAAGCGGCAATTGCTTGTTTTCGCAGTTTGAATTATCAAACAAAGCATGCATAAAGCTGTTTACTCGCTACGTGGAGCCGTTCGACCTTTATCTTGAATTCGTTAATCATCCGAAGCGTTTCTTCGTCATCGGCGTGTTGAGATGAAGAAAAATATTGTTGCGCATAAAACGTTCGAGTGGCTTCTTTCTCGGAACTAATGCAAAGTCCTTCCTCGTTCTCTTTGCGATAAGAAATGTCTCGCAGTGCGAATTGCCTGGCTAATTTTACACTCCCTCCGCTTCCCGTTTCTCGTTATGCTCGAACGGCGGCCCTTCCGCCCTCGGAGTCTTCCAGTCTCCGTCCCTCGAGACGACACCGCCGCGCATGGTGATTTCGAAGGCTGGTCATTCACCCCGCGACTAAGCGGAACGTTGTAAAAATACGACGTGACTTTTCTCGAGATCGCTGCCTCGCTCATTGCCTAGCAATTGCGTATATTACACATCTCGTTACGCGATTATAAGGCCGACTTCCGTCGCTCGTGCAATTCCCATTGACGAGAAAATTACGTGATATTTGAATCGAGTCTCGGGTATTGGATGATTGAAATTCAAGTGTGAAATTTCGATATGGTGGGGTAACCGTTACTCATTGGGATGGTAATAGGATTGTGGAAAGAATCGACATAAAATTTGGTCCAGACTGCGAAGAGACTTTCTGGAACACCGGTGATTATTGTTGGGCTTACTCACGATTTCCAAACTATTATGTCAGAGTGTATATAAATTTGTTGAGAAATTTCCGACAGATAGAAAATTGATGGTTTGTCAAGGAATTTTGCGCATTGTTTGCTAATGTTTACCACACACGAACTGCCTAACATCGAAGAATTAGTTCAAGAAATTTTAACTGCAAATTTTTACTTCAAAACTTGCCGTCTCTTTCGCAATTCGAATGAATATGAATGATGAATATTCGACAATTGGTATATTGACAAAACGTGTTTTCTGATGTATTTTTTGTTAATTTGAATTGCAAAAATATTTGACACAAAATACCGGGCCAAGTGAAAAATTTATACAGAAGTTGTTCTTCATTGTTGGTTAGGGTAACGTTGATTATTTATAAAGTCAGACATCTATGATGATTATTACAAAAATTAGAAACGCGGCGGTATGAACAATCTCCCGGATGAGGAGTGGCGTTCTTTTTAAAATAATTTTCATAATTAACTACATAATAAACGACTTGCTGTTGTTATCGTTTCAATTATTGATTGCGCGAACTCAATTAAAGCTAACTTCATTTAGAAGACTTAAGTTTTCACTGACAATCTAGATCAGAAAAATATTATTTTATAATCATGTTTAATTATTTGTCAGGCCTACATCAACGTTATGATTAACATAATTATCGTAATCAAGTTACGCGTCATAAAACTTTATCATATTTGATTCTACAATTGAATTCTACATACCTGAATTCTCAATCTATTTCTAGTAGTCGAGCAATGTATAACGATATCTGTCCGTCTTATATTCAATAACCTTACAATTATTATAATTATCGTAATCAAGATACACGTTATAAAATTTGGTCATATTTAATTCTACAGTTCTAACCTAAATTCTCAATCTATTTCTAGCAGTCGAGCCCACTCTTGGACTCCTGTTAACCTTACTTGCATAAACACTCTTATTGCTAGTCTTGTCGTTAGCGGGAGCTTTGACACGCTTGAAGCCAGGGTGGCGAGGAGGAGGAGGATGAGTATCGTCGATCCCCCCCGGGTGTTTGGGGAGTCGTCGAGGCGCGGGGCGAATTCCCCCCTGCAGCGCCCTGCGAAGGTGGCGGCGAGCGCGTCTCCGTAGGTTCGGGTCACCCCGGCAGACTTCCATCCACCTCCGAGAGACGCGCGCGGCCTTTGCCAGGGAACCGGCGTCCAGGTACCCGAATATCCTCTGCGAGACCTCCGGGGGAAGGTCGGCGACAAAGTCGAGGTCTGGAGCGCTGGCGCCCATGGCGAGCAACAAGAAGCCGAACGATTCCATCTTGCGATTACTGCTCTGACTGCGAGTCGTCGAATGACTCTCCTCCGAGGAAGTCCTCCTTATATACCCTTGATCGACGATCCGGATCGATGCGTCGGCCAACCGGGGCCGGGGTGCGTTCAGGTATGACCTTGACCGCGAATCAACCCCTTTCATGGCTCAATGATTTTTTTACCACATCCGGGTGAACGTATTTTATTTCGTCTGCAAATTTTTACCAAACTCATGAAGCCATCATCCTCTGATCATTGTGAGATCATTTTTTCGTTAGTCGTAAAATGTACCATGTGCCTTATTGCTACATCTCAAGATCTTCCTTATTTTTAGTACCCGTGATCGACGATCCGGATCTATGCTTTGGCCAACAGGGATCGGGTGCATTTAGGTATCGTCGTTTACTCGAAATCACCTGCCGCTAATCTGCTCACACAGTTGGTCAAGTAACGAATAAATTTTGTCAATACCGTTCAAACAAGATTTCGTGCAAATCAAATGATAAAATCAAAAGCCTCGCTGCAGTGACTTTTCCTGGTAACCGTATACTCGTGAATATTTTATCCAATCAGGCAAAGGCCCAGACTTCACCATCCAGACCGTCCTCAAATGAAGTAAACACGTATTCCGGACTCCAAGTTATTCCATTTCCATTTGATAATATCAATTTGTTATCCCCGCCAGCTGGTTATCATCTCTCGTCCGTACTTATCTCGGCCAGAGGTGTGAATGAACGTTCTCGTAGATTAAGACGGTCCCATGAATAGACGTACTGTACCGTTACAGACGCTGACAACAATACTCAACCACGTCTCCGAGGTTCGTATGCACTGGGAAGCCCACGGCGTCCGACTTGAGTCGATAAGAATTCATGAAAGTCGTTAACCCTCGCCGCAGCGCGGTCGGACGCATGCACAACCAGCACTTATGAATCGCTTATGAACCAATCTCACAACGGCGATGACGTTTTGATCTCTTCCTTCTTCGCAGCTCCTTATAACCTTACCTACTGTAACCCTGTGAGTTTGTCGTTAGGAGTACAGCTTCGACTATCACGATCACCCGATCCCGGCGTGATTCAATCTCTCCGTACCGGATCCTCATCGTCAGCATAGTAAGCTTGAATTGCCACCTGCATCAGCCGCGCAAACATATTCTTCAATAGCCGGCGAATAAATATCGGCTTCCTACGTCCAGCCGGTTTATCAGCCCGCGTGTTATTTGCCTCGAGCAAACAGTCGAAGATGAATTGTGATGGTCGCTTCTCGGTACATTCTTTTTCAATTAACACTGACCGACCATAGCGCGTAGTGCTTTTTTGGCACTCTCGCTAATACTCCCACTTTTGCATGAACGGATTCTCGACCATCTCTACCGCATGTGTTTGATTCTGAGTAATCAACTGCTGAAGATGTTCACTTTGGCAATTCTGTGTGCAACGCATTTTTTCTCCAGTTTACAATACAGCGTATGTTTTATTGTTTGTTTCAGGTAAGCTGTGAATACCGCATTGAAAATTCACGTCCGTGCAGAGACAACGCGAAAATAGAGTATAGGTAAAGGTAGGTGTAGCAATGTACCCATACGTGTGAATTATCGATCACCGTAGTTAAACAAGGTAAAATTTGTACGCATATCTTTTACTCTTCTCGTTTTTTTTCTCCCGAATTTCCCTTTTTTATACGTTTGTCAGCAATTCTAAAACCGACTTGACCTTTCCGCACTGAATGATCGTTCTTCTGACAGTCGCTCAATGTACACACATGACTTGGTACCTACATGCACCGTAGTTACAGGAAGAACTGTTGGAGCTAGTTAACCGTGTCTCAAAAATGATTAATGGCCGTATTTTTATATCGATTTTTCTCCCATACATGCGCAAATACTGCACATGTTGTATTATTATTATGTAGAATTTTTTATTCGACCTCGCTTTAAACTTCCGTAATGACAGATTACTGTACTCGTGTACAAATATAATTTCATACAGAAAAGACGGCGCGCTGTCGGTTAATTACCGATCGATCTTTACGAGCTGAACTTTAGCGATACTAATATTTATTTAAATCGACGTACGGATAACTTGGCATGAATGGTTCTTTTGATTTTTGGCTAGTACTCGTTGTTAGCGTTGCTATTGAAGTCTCATTATTGTTTTGCACAATTCTTCCCGATCGTTCAATTTAAGATACGAAACTTCAACAAGGTTTCAAAGTCAACGGGAGTAGCAGACTTGTGGTCAAGGACCTTCCAGTCAATCGTTTGAATCCAACACCATTTGAAAATGGTCTTTGAGGTGAGGAGAATAACATCTGAAGGAAGTGAAAATGCTATCGAAGATGTTGGTTACAGGAGCAACATTACCGCGGCATTTTTACACTCTGCTCGTGACAGTCGCCTAAAAAAAGCGTTGTTCGGCCAGTGTGTACCGTCAATGTAGACACGCACACGCGTTAAACTACTCGAACGACACTAGAAAGGCGAATCACTCTACGACGTCCTTCAGCGTGAGTTTGAGTGGCTGCGGCACTTGCGGTAGCTGTGGAAGTGTGCGCACTACCCCATGGAAATATGAGGGGGATACGCATAAGGCGGCCTCGCATCGTTGCGTCAGCTGAAACTCGTATAAGCGCAATATAATCGCACATGATGCAGGACCGCGCAGTCTGTCGGTCACGCAATCCAGCGTGCTGACGCACTTGTCGTTTGCGGGTACGAAAGGGTGCTCGTTAAGGGCTTCGAACCCCTTTTCATGTGCTTGAACAGTTGACGCGTGTAATTGACGAAAAGAAAATTAAAAAATGTCACCACCTCGGCAACCAGCACTCTACATTATGCATCGTGTATACAAGAGGCTCACTTATCTCATTCTTGTGTGAAATCGCATGGCATTGCGCTACTTATGTACCTACCTGTGATTCCTAGTCGTTTTACAGGGTGTTCCATTGTTCGTGCATGGCGAGCCAATGTTGCGGTGTCGTGCACGATGCGCGAGGATAGTTTTGTCATTGTGAAGTTGAATTTTGTGACGTTAAGGGGAGTGTTGGATGTCTGTGAAATACGGGAAATCGTATTTTACAACTTTTACTTGGAGTTACGACATTTTTTCGAAATTTTTGAAACGATAGATATACCCTCAAATCAGGTGAAAACTGCAAGAATGCTCTTTCTAGCCAACCCGTGGGTATATTCATAAACCTTATATCTCGTTTTCCAAACTTTGAAGAGACTTCATTACTTGGAAAGAATTGTGAAATACGTTTTGCCGTAGTCGACGGAAGTCTGACATCCTTTTAACTTAACGGTACCGTGTTTAGAAAAAATTGTCCTTACCGAAACTTTACGGTTCTTTGATGTGAAGTATATCGTAATGAAGTAACGCATATCCATATTTCTCAACTTTAACGTTACATAAGTAGTTCTGAATTTGCAAAATAATTTGTTTTCTTTCGTTAATTTTGTTACATTAGTGTTGTCAATTTCTGCCTCGTAAAGTACTAAAGTGAAGTTTTCCCATTAGCGCGTACATTGACAAAGCTAGGATGCAACAAAGATAGTTATAGTCTTAGTTTTTCCTTACCTCCGATTGAATCAAAGTTCAAAAAATTAGCGTTTTCGTGGTCGCTGATTACTAACCTAAATTCAAAATTTCCTAATTCAAGATGAGGGACCCAATGTGGTGGTCGAAAATCAGGAAAGTTAATTCATTTGCATGAAATTTGAGAGTCTAAGGTTTTCTAAACGCTGATTACGTAAATGACCTCGGAATAAAAAAATAAAGTAAAAAAGTGGATCCCTGAGGTTCAACCAAAGAGTCAGCTATTCCAAATTTCCAATTTCACACTTTAGAATTGTAAACAGTAGTCTCAGCAACCTATGTTTAACTTCTTGATTTTTTTTTCCGTCACATTGGATCCTTGATTTTGAAATCTCAAATTTTGTGATCACATTCGTTACATCAACCAGCTTACTCAAAATAAAATCCAGCACAAAAAAACAAAAAATCGAGAAAAGTCAGAACACTTGCGGCTGCACCGCAGCTGCCTCGATAAGAATTAATGAGAAAATTGGAAAGAAAGCGCATCGAAGTGATTTTCAAGAAGAAAGTCGGCGGAGAACACTGCGCAGAGTTGTTCACCAAACGATCGGGCAATTTTCTGAGAGCATGCAAATCTGCACGAGGGTCAAATTTATCGCTGCAGGAATTCCGACAGCTGGGAATAGAAGGCGCGTCCACCACTACACGCAGCTACAGAGAAATCGAATACGGTTTATCCGGTACAACGTATACATGTATAATACTCGTGTGTATATGTCGGAGAAGATAAAAATCTCGGCTCAATTGCCCGGCAATTGCGATTCATGCCCGGGGAATTTTCTCGTGAAGTTTCAAGATACCCGAGCTGGAGGATGAAAATATTGACGACTCGGAATTGCACGCGGCACGGACCTTCCGCTGCTGCCGTTGGCAGCCGTGCTGTGTTCATGCAACCAGGTACCACCTCCACTCTTGCGGCCACACGCGGATAACATTGCTCTTTGAATAAGTTTATGGTGTCTGCATAGAGTCACGTACTTCGGTGGCTGGCTCTCTTCTGCCGACGTTTCGAACTACGTACGGAGAACTCGTACGTATCCCTTTTGCAGGTATTACTTTCCTGTTACTTGACGGGAACGCGTTTGCCTCCGCCGCTTTAACGGAAGAAATATAAACGTGCATGGAATTACCGGACTGTTATATTCTACAGTCAAAGATCATTTGAAGGATCATCAGCGAGGCTTGATCGCTTGTTTGGATTCCTAATGAAGAATATTATTCGTGGAATTGCACTAGGTGAGAAACATGCTTTCTCTTGCTGAAGAACGTTTGAAAGTCTTGAGAATTTGGACTGCAGTCGAGTTGCGATTGTCGGTGTTTTCATATTTTTAACAGTAATGTCAGAAATATGCTTTGAGTTTTTAGAATTTAATAAACTTGGAGGTATAGAATTTTGAATACAATCTATCCACTATTCTAAGCTTGAGGAAGCCTTAAAAAATAATCATCACATATATATTTTTTTTAAACAAATTAACGAAAGAATGAAGTTCTACGTAATTCCATCTGAAAAATCTACTTCTATTTCTACGTAAACAATCACACTCCCGGTGCCAAATTCTCTAATTGTAAATGAAATTTCTGAAAATCGGTCCAATGATTAGAAACGAAATTAACTTCGCTATCAAGGAAAGCTCAAATTTATCCACAGAATTGTCCAATTTTTTTTTTCGTTTTTTATTTCACAAATGTCCAAGGTAACAGTTCAGACGAAAATCTAAGAGAATGCGTGTTCGTTTAGAATTTGGGACGATAATGTATGTACGTGTCGAAGTACAGGATTCGGCACGGAATGCCCTATACGTGGACGCGACGAGTATAACCGATTTACTCTTGGCTCGCGAATCGGGTAAATTGGTAGCGATAAACTACTGTTTATATGGTGGAAGATATCGCGACTGATCACGTTTCGCTGGCGCACCGCGAAGCGGTTTGTAGACTGTACGTCTGAAACGTTATTGCTCGCCACCGATCCGCGGTAAACGATTCGAAGGGTGACTAATGTCAGTGCCGCAGTGATTTGGTGTAACTAAAGTCTAAAATCGAACGACAGAGTTGAATAATTGACGAGGTGTATAATCAATTCTGAACGTACCTGATGTTTCGATCGATCATCAAGCTTGATCTAAAAAAATTCCAATAATAAACAAGTATATACCGAGTGAGTTCTTGACGACGAAATGATCCGTCGTCTGCTATAGCTTAATGCGCATGCGCCATAATTCGATAACAGTTGTTCACCAGGGTGACCAACCGTCATGAATATAACCTCAAAACTTTTTACAGCTGTCGGTGTTGAACAACTGCCAACGATAACTGTTGGAATCTTTGAGGTTAGGTTCACGACGGTTGGTAGCCCTGGTGAAGAACTGTTCTCGCATTGTGGCGCATGCGCGTTGAACTGTAGCAGACGACGGACCATTTTGTCGTTAAGACCTCACTCTGTATGTATAATAACTATAATAGCAATCATCAATGCAATATATTGTGAATCAGCTTTCATTCGTTCTTCAGAAATTCGTCACCGAATGAGTTTTCGATCAAACTGTAGATCGATCGGAACTTCAGGTACTCTACAATTTCTATAGATTCGTTTGGATAAGATTGGTCCCTGATTGGACACGTTCGGGTTCGGTTTGTCACGCGCGTTTTGTTCACCGCGCAGAAGTATTCTTTTCTGCTACTTGGCTAGTCCTCGTGTCTCTATTTCTCTCGAAAACAGACGTTGCAAGCACAGAATTAAAAGGGAAATACAAAGTCGTTGGGTGTCCGGATTGATTGTCAACTAGATTAAAACAAATGGGATTATTCCGAGCGGCGAGTAATACAAAAGATTTAGTGTAAGGCGACCAGGAGGCCAGAGGTTTCTGTGAGACGTTGGAAAGAGATTTCGATGGGTGATGGAAACTGTTGAGGCAGCAGAATATTTCGGATTATCTGTGACGTACAGAATTTTGCCAAGGATTCGTTTTTCGCAATGAAAGCATGTAAAGAGGAGACTATAAATTCAGGGTTGATTGGATAATTCTTTGAATTGCAAAAGTGAACTATTTGAATCCAAATTAGAAAGCTTGCTTGGCAAAAAACATCTTAGTTTATGAAGATGGTGTATACGAATAGATTACAAAAGCTTATTTCGGAGTTTGTAATGGAATACATGTCGATAGAATGTACTTGACGTTTTATACGGACTTGAAAGGTCGGATATTGAATATTGATTTTACAAAACTCATGTTCAAGGGGACCAATACAGTTCGAATTTGCATCATGCAGAAATCTCAAAAGTGGCCAGTTTTTATTCTATTCCAACATACTCATTGGTCTTGGAAATGCGTGAGAATTCGAGATTGATTTCGATGGTTTGAGCTTCATAATCTTTAATTTCCTAATAACAGCAGGGCATTGGTAAGCAGGTAAGCCACTTTTCAAATAAAATCGTTCGTTTGTCGTACGGATTTTGGAGCATGTTTGTTTCATTTGAATTTTTTTGCGCATCATTGTTTTGAGAAGATATGCCACTGTCATTTCATTGAGATTAATTTTTTTAATAATTTTATTTATGAGTTATTAGCGAATCAGTGGAAAAAATCTGTGATATTTAGTTATTAGAATTTTTTTTTCAAAACGAATTACAGTCAAAAATTGTGTTAATTTCAGTATTTTTAAAATATTGTCTCTAATAAACGACAAAAAAATTATCATTGAAACGAGAATGGTGAAGCTTTTGAACAAAATGATTCCCTAAAAAAAGTTTGATCGAACCAAAGGAGCTCCAATATATTCTTACGGTGTATGAGTGATTTCGCTTGAAAACTGTGTTACTTAATTACCGATGACATGTTGTTATTTTTTATTGACATCTTATGTGAATTACAGGTTGCGAAACTAACACCCATCGACATTACGGTCGAACTCCAGTAAAATTTTGATAATACTGAGTTTTCTGTCTTTGAAATAACTAAAGTGTAAGTTTGAGCAGCGGTGCACGGGAAATTTCGTGCCAAACATTCCTTACGAACACGCTTTCATCTCGGAAGATTGAAATTTTCCTTCAGGAACACGTACTACTATGATTTAAATTTTGATGGAAGAAATTTTTCATTACGTCATTTGAAGTTTCTTTAAATTTTCAAAACCACGTGCAAGTCGGAGGAAAATTGAAATCTGACCACTATTGACTTTTTTGTATCATGAAAAATCAAGCTCAATCGGTCCCCTTGATCATAAAGGTTACAAAATAATAATTAATTCAGGCTTAAGTTTACAGCGGAAATAGTTTATTTCACATTCACAATTGATTATTCAACCGTAATACATTATATGTAATATCAAATGATACAATTCTTATAATTATCGTAATCAAGTTACACGTCATGAAACTTCGTCATATTTAATTCTACAGTTCTAACCTAAATTCTCAATCTATTTCTAGCAGTCGAGCAATGTATAACGATATCTGTCCGTCTTATATTCAATAACTTTACAATTATTATAATTATCGTAATCAAGTTACACGTTATAAAATTTTGTCATATTTAATTCTACAGTTCTAACCTAAATTCTCAATCTATTCCTAGCAGTCGAGCCCGCTCTTGGACTCCTGTTAACCTTACTTGCATAAACACTCTTATTGCTAGTCTTGTCGTTAGCGGGAGCTTTGACACGCTTGAAGCCAGGGTGACGAGGAGGATGAGGATGAGGATGAGGAGGAGGAGGAGCATCGTCGATCCCCCCCGGGTGTTTGGGGAGTCGTCGAGGCGCGGGGCGAATTCCCCCCTGCAGCGCCCTGCGAAGGTGGCGGCGAGCGCGTCTCCGTAGGTTCGGGTCACCCCGGCAGACTTCCATCCACCTCCGAGAGACGCGCGCGGCCTTTGCCAGGGAACCGGCGTCCAGGTACCCGAATATCCTCTGCGAGACCTCCGGGGGAAGGTCGGCGACAAAGTCGAGGTCTGGAGCGCTGGCGCCCATGGCGAGCAACAAGAAGCCGAACGATTCCATCTTGCGATTACTGCTCTGACTGCGAGTCGTCGAATGACTCTCCTCCGAGGAAGTCCTTCTTATATACCCCTGATCGACGATCCGGATCGATGCGTCGGCCAACCGGGGCCGGGGTGCGTTCAGGTATGACCTCGAGCGCGAATCAACCCCTTTCATGGCTCAATGATTTTTCCCAAATCAATTTCAACTTTCTGCTGCGACTTGAGTCTGTCATCATCACCCTTTATCAGATTTCCTGCGCGTTTCTTCATCTGACACTGTACCAAAATCGAAACCTTCTGTCAGTTGACAACGCTCGCCTCTCAGTTACGTTGTGTTTAAGAATCGAAGCACGCTTATCTGTATTTACAGTAATTATACCTGTCTTGGGTATTTTCGTATATGACACCATAGCAGTGCAAGAAAACGTCAGAAAAGTTAACTGGCGTCAACCGCTCCCTGAGAATCCATTCATTCGGTTTTCAAAAGTAATATTCATGTATGCCGTTCGAGTGAAAACATTTCCGTGTATGGATACCGCACGTACGTACAGTTCCATACGAGACAGGTACGCGAAGTACTGCACACACGGTGTATGAATACACAAGTCTCTGCACTCGGTTTTCATGTCAAAAATTGACCGTAACGAAATTCCATTCTCCATCTTCATTAGCCCCCATAATGCAGTCTTCCTTGTCCTCTGCATACTCAGGAGGGGGCCGATATTCAAAAACTAAAAGCTGAATATTCATGCATACGTTCGCCGTTGTTGCCTTTCTGGCCGTTGGTCCGAAGAATTCGAACACCTTCTTGTCTATTCCACCCGCGAAGGCTTCGGAGCCAGGTAGTCTCCTTCCCGTTTTTCCTCCTCTCTTGTACCAACGCCCGATGACGATGGTCGTCACTTTTCACTGGGAGATCCGAGGGCATTGCTATGCAAGACGGACGGAAGCCAGCTATGCGCCTCGACTCCGACATCGGTCCCTGCGCTTTTTATCCTTCGATCGATCGGTGTCAAATGTTCCTTACCTTTTTTTTAACCTCCTACCTTTTCAGTATATATACTTATCACTACGTCAGACGCTGATTTTTTCCCCCGGCTTCAGGCAGCCTGAAGTATGCAACGGTCACGCTTTGAATCCAATTTCAATTCCATCTCGCTTGCTCACTAGCTCGTTATTCGCTATCTGGTCACACTCTCTGGTAATTATTATTTAATTCATTACTTTCACGCCAAGTTAAATAATTAAATTATCCGGTTTGTTGCGAGGCAATTCACTGCTACGACAAGTCCTTACGGTGCACTCTACAGTTTCTCTTTTTAAAACGAAACTCCTGTTTACTCATTTTTGATGTAAACAGGTACGGGAACTATTTGAGGCAATTTCAGTTCGTTCTTCCTTGGTAATGAATTTTTTATAACCATTCAAATGTACGGTAAACAAAAATATGAAAACTCTTTTCGATTCGCCATAAAAAAATGCTCCACTCAATGGACTTTTCATTTCTTCATGTACATTCATGGAAAGAACGGAAGGACGGAATTTCATGGTATCGAACTTCCCTCAAATTTCATAGAAGGTCACGTAGGTGTTTAAAATTCTGCAAATGTTCATCTCAAAATGTACAGCACGATCTCATCTCTCCACCTTATTTATCTTTATTTCCATCGATTCGTTGTTATTTTACCTGCTCGAGTAAACGAGACGTGACGTTAAATCCCCCAAGTTTCTACCCGTACCTTCGATATTCGTGAAGCTGGTTTAGGTGTTCTCGATTCAGCGTGCTCATCTACATCATCGATATCCGTTCGTAGATTCGTTCAAATTACCGCCAATGAAACGTCGGAATGTAGATAAACTCATTTGAGTTTCGGTTGCTGGCGGCAGAACTTGGTTCAAGAAAAATTCGTTCAACTTGTTTTTAAAAAAACAGCGCAAATTTCACTTCGAGAGAACGAAGGACGATGGAGTCTCTTTTGTACTTTCCAAATTTCATGTCAAACTCCGATGACCCGTGCTTCGTTTACTCGCGTCGCATGCGAATTACCGGACAGTCTCATCGCCAAGCAAATGTTCTCAATCCCTTTCCTCCGAGCTGTGCACTTCGCCTTGAAACGGTCGGTCGGTCCATGTTTCGCACGAAAGAACTCCCCTGGAGTACGTGATCCGTAGGAAACCACGTAGGTGCCTCCCACGCAGGCCGCACGCAGCTAGAGTTATACCTGCGTGTCTTTTGAAGCGTGCAAACGTCGGAAGCATCGCTCTGCTCGAGACTGGGAAGTCCGACGTATTCGATATTCGAGATTGAACTTATAGCGGCACATAGCACCAGCTCAAGTTACGTTATCGTTTCAGGTTCAATGTCTCTTCCTTCGGGCATCACTGCAGTTGACTTTGCTCCACAGAAAAGTACTCCGTCACGTCCGTCAGTCTGGATTCATCGATCGATCGACTGCATCCGTCCTTCATCTTCTGGTTTCGGTCCGTGAAGAAGAATGGACGACCGTCGTTTGATCTCCGTTTGCAAACGTTCCTCATCTTTCTTCTCATTTTTTTGTTTCATTCCATTTTCCTTCTCGCGCGGTAGATTTGGACAATTTTTTTCTTACCACGCAGATTTCTTAAAATATTGTAGAAGTGAGTGCTGTGCGATTAATCGATTACTCGATGGTTTCGATTCATGTACCGATTGGAATTATTGCGATGTGACTTCGATTAATTGAAAAAACGATTAATCAAAATCCTCGATTAAACGATTAATTTGATAGCACAGTACTTTACTCAAAACCGAATAATTTTCAATAAACAGGGGCTTAGAATCGATAACTGAATAAGTTGGTGTTTCTGATAACTAGCTGAATACGTTACAATCAAGTTCTAACTCAAGTTTATTTTTATCCAATCTAATGCAACTAGATTTTACAGCGTACTCAACCACATATTTTGGTGGCTCATATTTTACTAGACAATAGTAAGGTAGACCGAAACTATTGTAAAAATAACCATGCCTTTTTCCGTGTAGTACGTAGTTCTTCTCAAATCGTTGCAACGTCATCTCTTCATGGATATCATATCTACGATGCAACAAAATATTCGTCAAAGACTAAAGTTGATATTTCTCTCTTTACACTGAACGTTTGGTTCAAGCATAAAATTACGTGCACCATTATCGAATCGGTGTTTCACGCGTTCATCGAAGTAAATGCCTAATTCTAACATAAATTGATCGACCGATGCAGGATCGAAATTCGTCAGGTCGATCCGATTCGCTTCATTCGTCTGTCACGTTGTTTCCATTCACTATCAGCCGCACATCGTAACACTGTGCGCAGTGTGCCGGTCTTTCGTTAAATTTGACGGTGCTTCACTCGTCGTGTAAAATTGTACCGATTACAGAGCTCGATGCGTGTTCGTACCTACTTACGAATGTTCACAGGTATGCGTTACAGGTACGTAACTTGTTCCGTACAAGCGGTAGCCGCAATTCCCGGCTATTGTGATCACTGGACAATGACTAGAGTATATTTAAGTGTCCAGGGTTACCACAATACCGCATTGTTCCTACTGGCTACGCCTTTCGCGCATTCTATTTAGCGTGTCGCTTGCCTTCGTTGCCCGTAAGCAATCCAATGCTCACCATCGTCAGTTGCGCGAACCAAAGACGGTCGAACTTGATTTTCTCGAGCCCCAGTGCAAGGGAACCTTCAGCCACGTCCTTCAATCTACGGCAATCCTGATTAATTCTATTGCGGTGAACCAATTATTTGGGGAAAAAGCTGCATCGTCTCCAACGATGAGATGCCCCTCATGTTAGAAGTTTTGTGATCCGAGTTGATTACACAGGCTCGTAAAAAAGAAAAAAGGGTCTGAACTCGGCATGCGAAACATGTTTTCTTGCGTACTTTTTATCTCTGAATCCGAATCTGGAGTCGGCATGGAGGGTCTTCAGGGCAGATTTTCAGTAAATGACTGTTGAAAGCAAGAAAATAGTGATACGCAGTCGTGTGAGTTTTAGAAATTACACTCATTATAAAACTAGGCGTTTTTTGGGGTCGCTGAATCCGAATCTGGGGACTTTCGATTTAAATCATAGATCTGATTTTCGGAATTTTCTCACCTTCAACAGCCGTTTGCTGAAAATCGAACCTGAGGATACCCCATTCTGACTTCAGATTCGGATTCAGCGATAAAAGGTACTTGAGAAAAAATGTTTCGCATGCCGAGTTCAGAGACTTTTCTTTTTTTTTTTGTCGGCCTGTGTTATCATCTTTAACACACTAGTAGTTTTTAACCGAGGCAACTCTCGCGACGAGATTTAACTATCTCGCGAATAAAACGACGCTTTTACCACATCGTCGTTCCCGTCCTCGATCCTCTGTCATTCGCTGCATTTGCGCTGCCCGTGTCGTGAAACATGATGCGTTTCAAATTACGCTCCGCGCCGCGAGCGAAGGCTTCGTAAGTTTGTCTGTAGTGCCGCATCTACAAGTTATACGTACGTGTATATTTAACCGTCTACCTATGGTCGACGGGATGAGGGACGGTTGGTACGTAAAGAAATAAAAAAAGAATTTTATCAAAGAAGCTGCGGAGAAATTCTGGCGGTTAACGATCGGAATACAAACTTGAATGGCATTTCTCAGTTTGGAGTAAATTTTAAGGCAATAGTCTGCTTTAGAAGGCGAATAAAAAGCGTTTTTTTTTTTTTTCGCATAAATGTTTTCCTAAACTATCCAAGAATGTGTCCCTAAAATTTCAGAAGCAAATTCGAAATATTTTCGGAGTTACAGAAGAAATAGTGAGCAAGCGTCGAGCAGGTATACGAGCGATTTTTTGAAGTTTTTTGAAGAGTCTGAAGGGCAACTCTATGGACCAGGAATCGCTGATTAGCATATTAATGCGGTAAGTGAAAAAAAATTACGTTTTTTTATATACGAAAACTTTAAACAATATATGTCCGATCGAAAAAAATCAAAATGATCTAGCTTCGGTATTGAATTATCTTCTATTTGAACTAAAAAAGTTGGAGAAAAGTACTATTTTAATTACTTGTTTTGCAACTTGAAGTGAATTTTTTATTTCAAACTTCGAAAAAATTTCGAATTTCATCATTTCTTCGGTATTTTTTTAGTTCATATAGAAAAGGAACTTGAAAAAACGAAAAAAAAAATTTGGTTCGACTGTTTCAGATGCATCGCACGACCTCCATCACCGGCACCGATTTACAAGTGCAGACTCCAGGCGCCCCAGAAAAATCGTTACAACTTTGAAAAATTTCAATACTTTTTAATAATAAAAATTGTTTTTTAAAGCTTGAATATAACACACTATCGTCTCAAAATTTCGTTTACCGCAATCATTTCCTTCCCTTTCAAAAAAAAAAAATTGCTGAAAAAACGCTTTGTTTCGATTTTTTGATTTTTAGCCAGCCAATTTTTCGAGTGACAATATTCTTAGTCCGCGTGTTCTCTGCGCATAAATCAAGGCGAGTATTTCTGAAACTTTTTTCATTCACGCGTCATTATCAATCCATCGACGCTCGCATTGCCGCGTCGGCACTTGAATATAAGTAGCGATCTAAATTTAGAAGCTGGTGATCAGACTTCTAATCTATTCGTTCAAACGGTCGGTCGTATCATCAGTCTAACGGGGTTATTACAGGGATCCGAGACGCTGTATTCAATAAGGAGCCTTGAGCTTTTTCAAGAGTTAGTAACAAACACCAAGGCTGCCAAACAAAAATTGTGATTTTTGTTATAACATTCCGTTCCAGCAATCTTAACGTGACTGTAAGGTTCAGATCAGATCAGATTTTTTGTCACATAAATCTCATCCGAATACCAACTGCATCACGATTTGAAGCATGGTTCATGTCACGAAATCAGCTTTTACATTATCTATCGGTTGGTCTATAATCGATGATCCCGTCGGTCGATATTTTAGGCGTTGTAATATTGTTCCTTAAACAGAACGTTCTAAAGAGGCTGTGGAACAAAGTCTAAAATCGACTTCCCTCGGGTGATTCCTTGTGATTATTTAAACGGTGAACAAGAAGAGGAGAAAATAAATCAGCCGTCATGCAAATACTTTACCATTAGTTTCTACATTTCTTTTTTTTTTTTTTTTTTGTTACATCTGACATTTACTACATCACTTGTAATTATGAGGTTCTAACGGAATTGAAGTTTTCGCAACTTGATGTGGCCGTGAAAACCGGTCGGTATAATATTCGTCTTACAGCTGCAACAGAGTTTGAAAATTGATTGATTATTCGGGTACGGTTATTCGTGTTTATGTTTAAATCATACGTTTAACCGACGGACATGATGTTGCGAAAATTGCGCGTAAAATTGTGCGCGATGAATGAAAGAGCAGGAGGCCTGCCGTGCAGCTGGTGTAAGTATTGCAAACTTGCAATTTTAACGGGGAATCAGACGGAAGCTAGTCATTTATTATTTTGCTTCTGCGAGGATGATGAAAGGCTTTCAAATTGCCGCGCGCTTTCAACAAATGCGCACAATTGACGAAATCAGATGTCTTGTAAAGTGCATAAACTGTTGTCCACCAAGTTCTTGGAGGTTGACTTTATCCCAACAGTTGTCGCGTTGCACGCGATGCTTGATCCGGTGTACTTCGAATCCTGATACAATTTTTCTGATCTACAAACGAGGAAACTTCAGATCTCGCTAAGTCGTGATAAAACTGTGACGGAGAATATTTACAATTTATTGCGACACTGCTTTTTGTTTTTCAATTAAATTGTAGCTTGAATTCCATTAACGGGGAAACAAGATTCTGAAAATATTCTATTTTCTTTATGCAATCAAGTTTATGTATTAGTTGATAAGAAAAAGTCGGTTTCTACATTCATAGTTATTACTTCATGGAATGTGACGAAAAATTGAATTAATTTTTTGTTTTTTGCGGAAATTTTTGGTAACGATGCCCGATTATTGGCAATTAAAATTTTTTAAAAATTTCTAAATGTAAAGTTCCCATCTTATATTGTCTCAGAATTTGAAAGAATCTATGCACATATATATATCTATAAAATATTCAACGCTTTTTCCGTGACTATGAATAATGGTGTGGTAAATAAGCTAATTAAATTCAACGATTTTTCATTCGGAGATGTTTCGAAATCAATGTAATAATGATGAAAATCACGATCGGCAAGAACCACCCAACCGGACAGTAATTGTATAATTTAGATTTTTCCGTCACTTTCGTTGTGGCGACTTTCCGGTAAAATTTCGATAGTATCGAGTTTTTCATTTTTGACGTGATTAAAAGAAGGTTTGACCAAAAATTCCTTCTAGCAAAGTTTAGATAACGGCAGCGTGTCTCCCGGAAATAAAAAAATTCAATCTTCTGCGATGAAAATGTTTGCGCAATGGGGTGTTTTCGAAACATGTTACCATTTTCCACCGTGGCACCATCTAAAAAGTTTGTTTAAGCCAAAAGAGAGATTCTGTGAAAAATCGTGCGTTATACGTTCCGTGGAAGATCGCGCTCACAATCAGTTGATTTTTCATTTTTTATTTAAAATTTTTTTGAATAGGTACGCGAAGAAACGCGTTTCTAACACTTCGGTTATTATTTGTTTGCTGACGTTTATATTCAATCCAAAGATCACGATCCATAACACAAAAATATATCAAGTGGGAATCTTATTCTCCTAAATTAAAAGCTTACGTTAAATTACAACTATTTTATGAGATTAAATTCATAATGAAAAAGTCGTCGGACACACTTCTCAAACATCAACTAGAGACTTGATGTTCCAAGTATGGATCTTGCGAGTGACGTAAATTGATATTACGATTTATGTCGGCAATAAACAAAAAAAATTACTCACGATTCTTAATCAATTTTAAAAAATGTATAAAAGTAAAAACTCAACTGAGCGCGACCTTCCACAGAAGGTATCATGCTGATCCTTTTTCAGAACCTTCCTTTTAACCTAAAAGAACCCTTTCGGAGAATGTCACGGTGGAAAATCGCAAATTATGTTTTTCAACATCCTAATACGACAAGAACTTTTTGCAGTAAATTTTCAACGCACTGAATATTGCAACGAATATTGTAATGAATTTTTTATCACACTGAGAGAAATTGTTTGTTCCGATTACCGCTCAGTCCTTAAATTCCAACAATATTCAAACAGTTTATTTAACGACGCCTGTTTTACCGAGTTCTTCTAGTTACTATAAAAAATGAAATTTTTCTCATTGCACATATTTTTTAATTATTTGAAAAACGAAAAACTCGATATTGTCCAAATTTCCACCGAGTTCCCGGCTAAGCTCACCTCCACATCCGCGCTGCACTTTGTGCGTACACAGTACGTGTGTAACACACATCTATTCGCGATGCGAATGCACGTACACACCGCGCACACGGCATTCGGTAAATTTACGAGTGGGTGAACGGCATAAATTCCAATTATATTCTGCAGACGTGAATAAACGGCGGTGACTACATACGAATTATTTACTTTAAAACATGGCGCGCTAATCTCAACACGTTCGTTCGTCCCGCAGATAAGAGTCTTTGAAACAATCGTCGCGCACGTTGAACGACTCTGTTATTTATTCCACGATATTTGACCGCACACGGTGCGGTTGATCAAGCCCAGCGTTTCGACTTCTACGTGTCTAGATTTATATCCCGCTGTTCCTGGTCTCCGAGTTCTGGCTGCTGTTGGCTCTGATATCTCCCCAGTCAGTCGCTAAAGGTCAGCGTCGTCAAATTGATCTATCGCACGCCCATGGATCGTTCCGTTCCGTTCTGATGCAACGAAACCCGCATGCCCAGCGATATGGAAAACCAGAAATCTCAGGGTTTTATGTCTCCCAGGACGAATATCAAGGGAATGTCACACCGACACTTTTTCGGGACCGAAAAGTCCATGCATTGCTTTTCTGATTTTTATAAAAAATAAAAATAGCTCGATTCATTCCTAAATAAATTCTTCACAAATCGTCTGATTGCTGGTTACGTTTCAGAATAATGATCATGTGATTTTTGAAATCTTATGATACGTAAATTATAACGATCTTGCATATTGGATTTTTTTTTTACCAACTGTCGTGTAGTAAGAAAAAAAACAAAGAGAATAATAATTGATGAACAAAACGAACTACTTTTCACCAGAATCGAACATGTCAAATGTTTTTTTAGACGCAAAGATAGAATAATGCGATTTTCTCATATTGTTGATCATACGAGATGTTTAAATTTGAAATTAAGCGTTTTTATATTCCCCCTGTAGATATTACAGGGACTGATTTTTAAACCAGATATATAACTTGATCAGCTTCAGTAACACTTTTTAAATCTTGATTTCATAATTTTTATATTTCTACACATTGTCGAACCAGTTATTAGTTCCATACATCCTCAAATTTTTATAATAATTCTCAAATAATTCTACGCTTCTACTTGCATTTTAATATCCAAATTATTGCACCTACAGCGATTGATTTTTTTTACCCTTTAATTAGTTATTCCAAATTTTCTCTATACGTGATAGATGATAGAAACGATGACATGTTTGTTATTTTCAGTCTCGAATCTAAACACTTTACATACATTGGAATACATCACTTGTGGCTATCCATGTCTAATTGTAAAAATTGATAAATGCAAAGAGCAATGATATTAAATTTTCTTCATTCAATGAAGCAAAAATAAAGTCTCATTCTCAAATCTCCAGGGAATAGAAATAAAATGTTGAATTCCGCGCGATCCATAGTAAATTTCATCAGTCCATACGAATCTGTGAACTGCTGAAGAAATCGAGTAACGAATGGCGAAAGTGACGGTGAACGAAATGAAAAATCTTGGGACAAACGGAAAGTCCGTTATGTCTTATAAATTGAAACAAACTGGCGTATTGATAACCTGACGTAACTTCTCGGAGCTTACTTCGTTTTTATACGATATAAAACGTATGCACGCTTCGTTTCACGTACCAACGGTGAGAATACTTAATTTTCGATATTATCCTCGCATTAACAACGCTTCGGTGAGTTTACTTTTTTTGGAGCTGAACTTTGAGCTGGAAAGTTGACCTCGAAAGGTCTGCAGCTGGTTTATTTTATGGACCCTGGAGTCAGCAGTCACCGTCAGCCTGTCCTCGCCTCGCTTTCAATATTTCTTGATTATTGTTATTTTTTTTTGTTTTTTTTTTTTGTTTTTTTATTCAACGGATGTTTGATCGAACCTTCGATTTTTATCGGTCTATTGCGCGGCATACGACGATTGTTAGAGGAAAATATATGCCGCATCCAAGAATCTACGTCGTCGATTCGTATAATCAAAATGTCACGGATTATTTGTCTGTGACGTATTTTGTTTCGTGTGTAGATGAATTGGAGGAAAAGTAGCAGAAAGTATTTTTGCAAACTTTTTATATCGGCCAACCTTAGTAAATATCACGTCGACGTTTCGAGTTAAATTTTTTTTTTTTTTTTTTTCATCCTTCGTATTTTAACCCCAGTTCGGATATTTACAATTTCACCCTCAATATCGAAATCAGCAGCGTAAATGGACCTCTGAAATCGAGTTTCTGTGACGGTTGAGAATATTTAGCTTCTGTTTTATACCGGAGATTTTTGGCAATATTCAGATGGCGATTTAGAAAAATCATCTTCGAAAAATGAGAAACATTCAACGTACAAAGTTCGCGGTCAATGGGGATGAAGATTGTTCGTTTAATGCAAATTCGTTTTAAATGGGGAATTGTTAAAATTTTCTTACGCAGAACATGAAAGCACTCTTTCTCTCTTTCGGGAACATTGTTATTATACCGAGAATTTTCTGTGAAACTCATCGCTCATGCCAGCAGATGGGCAACCGATATCACATTTTGAATAAATGTACAGAGAGAGTGTTTCAGATTTGAAATTTTTTTAATTTTTCTAATAAAAAAATGCTTGCTTCAGGTCTAAAAAGAAGCGTCAAAAAAACTGAACACTGTAGCACCAGTTATAAGGTGTATAAAACCGATTTTTCAGAAAACAAAAAAAAAAAATTTGAAATCCATATTAGCATCCGTTTAACATGAATTATCTCGTTTATATTTCACAAAGAAATGCATTATGGCATTTTTTGCGACCCTCCTATATCACAATTATCTCGGTAATGCACTTTGGACAATCATTTTGGGCCATAATGTATTCTTTTTGTAAAATATAAAAGAGACGATACGTGTTAAAGGTGTGCTAATATCGACTTTGCACCTTCGTAGAAAAATCAAGGCGCAACGGGTGCTCGGTCTTTTTGAATCTTGGAGCCGGAGAATTGAAAATTTAAAAAATTTGAAACACCCTGATTTTACAAGCAATGTAAACAAAAGAGTTTCAGAGAAAACTGGCGGCATACGCGAAGCAATAACCTAATTATTAATAATACCTGTATGATACGGAAGGATCGGAACGGCGTGAATTATGTCCGTGCGTAGTGCGTTGTTGAACAGATCGGTGTAAATATCCCGTTGAGTTTCATAAAGCATCCGTCAGCCGTAACGAGGATGGATGACAATAACTCTGCGGTCATGCAAGTAACAAGACCTCAAAAAATTGCACGTGTTAACCAGACTCCTACACAACCAACGCGACGACACTCGCCCAACACGCGCACAATGAGTCATAACTTCGAACCATACGGCCATAGTCAAAGCCGCAGCTTTTCGAACTCCCAGGTGTCTGGCTTTTATCGCGTTACGCCTCACCACAAAATCCTTGACAGCCCGGATCGTCTGACACCGTTGTTGCAGACCTGAGAAATCCTTTGTAATCCACGAACATCCTCGATCCCCGGATGTTTTTGTTCTCCGCAAACCGAAACCCGGCTGGTGTTTTTTTTTTTTTTGTTTTTTTTTTTATCTCTATTCAACCCTTAGACCGTTTTTGGTAATGGTTCGCGCATCGGATTAAGCTTGCATAATGAAGTACTGATTTACCACTTTTGGTAACGCACACAACGAGTCCGTTAACTCGAATTTTACTGTGTACCTGAGTCGAAGTCGCTGATAGCTGCTGAAGATGAAACTTATTACACATCTTTCTATCGTCGAGTGTTTATTATTTGTATTAAATATCGCCAAGTATTAATTACCTTGCGATCGACGCTATTCCCACCGACAATCCGCGGAAATTCCGAAGTGAAACATACGTCAATTAGGCAGTTCACGCAACGTGATGAAAGACACGCAGAGACGGTGGATGTGAACAGTCGAGTTAGATTGAACGTCTAAGAAGTGGTTAAATTGAAGTCAACAACAATGGAACCGGGTGTGTATTTTCGGTTAACAGATGTTGTGTAATTCTGTATACATGCGTGTGTAATTATCGCACCAGCTTGTCGCATATCAAACCTCCCGCGGGTTTCCTCGAACATTTTCTCAGACATCGCTTGCGCTTGTCTAATTATACCGTACGGTTAATTAGCCCGCGGTCGTTACCGCGTCCGACTTCATATCGTGAAATGGAATATACCCGGTACGTGTTACATACAACGACTAACGGAGCGAGGATAACGCTTAGCTGTCCCGCGATCAGATCGCTGGATTAATAAATGCCTTGAGCTTTCGCATTGTCGGAAGAATTTTTCTGTCTGTGATGAAAAGCGTGAGGTCGAAAGAGTTTGCGGAAAATTTTCTGATCACCTTGGAGTTGGTACCCGTGAAAGGAGCAGGCTTGAAAGTGGAAGTGATCAATTCTCAGTGTATATGAACGAGACGCAGGTGCCATAATAGTTTCTAACTTTGGATCGCATCACTTGACAGCAATCAACGTTGAATACCTCGAGTCTTTGGATGAGAAGAAAAGAGTCTTTGAGCGCGTGTCTCGGGATGGTTTGAATCAACATCGAAAAACAAACTTCACCCTGATATTTCTTCTTCAAAGAGAACATATCCAAGGAGCTATTTGTCCGTGGAATTGAGACGCGTTGTGCGTAAAAGTGGGAACGACAAACACACGACCGAGGAACCTTGACAAGTTTTATAAATTCTCTTGGTAACGTAAGCTGTGATCTAACGAAACGATAAGACAGACAGGCGGCTCAAACACCGCCGCAGCAATCCTCGTCGTGTTCACTATGTCACGATGTGAAAGCTGAAAGTCTTGACTGAATTTCTGTCAAACGGTGATTTACTTTACGTCACTCTGACTTTCAACGGCTGATCTTGTTAATTACGTTCACTGTGTTTAGATCGGGGTCGGGCAGTTCTGATCCCTTGGTTCAAAACACGCTCTATAACTTTACTCCACAGACGGTCACCTCACACTTTCAGTTTGTTTGGCTCAATCACAGCGTCTCAAAAATCCTCCCCTCAGCAAAGTCAAAAAATACAATGTTTCTTGAGTGGGAAGTGTTACACTTGTGCTTAGATATTTTGATACCATTTTTCTTGTAACAGAAATGCGATTGGAGGTGAGTTCTTGGTACTATTACACGCTGTTCGCCAGAAATAAAGGATGTGCGGGTAGAATGGTTGCGCAAAATGTAGAAATAAAAAACCGAGTGGCCATTATTCAGACGTGTTTGTCCGATTCTAATGCGGGCAAACCGACCGCAAGTTCAGAATGAATATATCATGCAGGCACGTGCAGCACGTGTGCACTTAACGTGAACCTATCCGAACGGGCGTCCTTGTCGTCGGCAATATTTTTCTTCACGATTTCATTATTTACTTACTTGTTCGATATTTATTTTTTTACCCACAGTCTCGGAGTTCATTTCTTTTTTACCAAAACGCAGCCGTCGGCCCTTCGACCTTTGTTAATTCGTGGATGTACCTACACTACTTGTTGCCTATGTTCGAACGGGTTTTCTGAGGACGGAACTTATTTATCTTTCAGCGTTAATCCGTGCTCATGGTCTGCACTGTGTGCGCATTTGTGCAATGAGATAAAATACGACCGGCGGAATGTTTGTTCGTTACGGTACCTGGTTTCTGTTCACGTCACACCGTCGTCGACGTTCAGTTTTACAGAAATTGTCCGAATCACCTGCCCGAGGAATCGTAACTTACATTCAACATATCCAATGTTTTGGACAATTTCAAACCGTCAATGGATTCGCGTAACTATTAACCCTCTGTCGTGTGAATACCGGGACTTTTAGAGGAACAGTCATTTTCTGAATATCAATTTTTGTAAACAATACTTAAACACTTTTGAGTTTAAACACAACTTTTCGTTGATGTAGCCAACACTTTGAGAAGAAATCCTGAATTTTTTCACATTTCTTGAAAGCCTGGAACACTTTCAAAAAGTACACAAGCGATAGGTGTAAAAAACGAATTTTTAGATGGGGGATTAAACCACATCGTCGCGCCGAGTCTCGTGTAATGAAAAAAGCCAACTTCGACTATTCATTCTTCAACAAATCCAATCACAACAATGCTGAAGGTTCTGTTGCATTCTTTGCAATACCTAACATCGTTTAAAATAAAGATCAACTTCACCTTAATTTTCACAATTTTACGAAAGTACCTACTGAGACTAGGTACTCGATAATGGTAGGTTATAATTGAAATTGAGCAAGAGAATTAATGAGCAAATTATAAGCCGAAAATAAGTTTATAACCTACAAACTGGGGAGCATGGATTGCAAAGTGTAATAAATTCATGAATTATCATAAGCATCGATCAAAAGTGATGAATTCACAAAATTCGTGGCAATTTCTTAATTCGAGTTTCCAAATCCTCCGTAAAAACTTCGCCACGTCTTATTTACCCATTTAGACATGTTGTTTCATGTACCTGTAAATTTCGTCTGCAGAACGTAGCGTAATATTTTGCGAATCAAGCGGGATATGCAACGATGCGGAATATCGCAAAATTTGTGTTTCGTTCGATCCAGTAACTTTTTTCTTTCTTTATAAATGGTTTTTTTTTTTTTTTTTTTTTTTTTTTTAATCATATATCTATACTGAAACAAAATTACTCCCGATAAACCATATGTCTGAACACTGATGTGATAATGTAATTATCATAACGTGGAAGTTCGTCCATACCCTGCAAATACTTCAAGGATATTTATTACATGTAAACAACATATATATATGGAATATCGTGAAACCTTGGTTCAAAATTCCTTATTCATAACAAAACCTAACTGAGATGCAGATGTTTAATATTTCTCAACGTCGATATAGAAGTAGACGGTAATTATTGAAGCATTCTGTAAAAATTTTTTCACTTTTGTTGCATACCCGATTCGCAAATTTTTCTTTTTTACTTTTAATCAACACACTGCAGTCTTTACTCGACGGAGAAGAAAAAAAAATCTGCAACTACTGTCTCGGCAAATTAGGAATAACGATCGAACTTCCTACGGGTATTCAAAAAATTTCCCAGGTTCAATGCGTCAGATAGACGTGGATGAACGCGTTGTGAAATACGAATACACCGTGTGACGCAGACGCTGCACGCGTTTGCGTGTTATTCCGTATGATCGGGGTTAACGTCCCTTTCTAAAGCCGTCGAGAAACGACGCGGGGAGAAACGAGCCCCTCGTTTGATTAATTATCGGCGATAAAAAAGTAAAATTAATAACGATAAGTGGGTATCGTTTACGGGACGAGACAATTCCTTTGTTTCCGCGCCAAAAAAATGCAAAATACCGCGGGAGAATACGCTGGAAAAAAGAAAAGTGAAATAAATTAATGAAAATACCAAAGGGATGTTAACCCCAACTCGTTACAATTTCGTAGAATCGCATAACTGTCACACTGGGTCAAATTCACCCCAGGTCCAAAAAAGTGATACCCTGTTTTAACGATGAGTTTTAAAAATCTAAAAATAATATCTAGGTATTGTTTAAGGGTTGGAGAAAATACACTCTCAGTTTTCCCGAGGCAAATTGATTTTTTCAATATTGTAAAACATAGGTAAAGTTGAGGTACTAAGGGACTCTACGAGGAGTTTGAAAAATGTGTGGGGTGATGTCCACCCTCAAGTTACCAATTAGAGTTAATGAAAATGACGAATTTAGCACTGCTCGTCTCATAAATCGAATTCTTCCATCTTCGTTGATATTTATTTTTCAATTTTGCACATATTTCAGACAGGCTATGGCGCTTCAGCCGCAATGTCTAAGAAACATATCAGTGTATTCTGTAACAAGGAGGCAAACGCGGTTTTTTCGGTCCGAGTATAAGTTTGAAATATTAGTCGTAAGTGAGCGTGCATACGAGCCGAAGATGAATATTGTAATATACGCAAGGCGAAAAGTCGTTGGTTCCTTGCTGCAGACGATTCTTTATAAAACAAGAGTATGTTACGCGTCTTTTCACGAAGCACGAAATTGAGGTTAGGGCGGCGCAATGTCAGATTTGTGCGCGACAGCGCATGCGCGCGGTACGGAAAAGACTTTTCAGTACTCCGCGCATGCGCATATGCATATTCACTCGACCGTCGTAGAAACGGATACTTTATGTACGGAAATCACGCATGGAATAACGCGTACATCTCATAACGAGTATGGTTACGGTTTTTTTTTGACAAGATGTGAGGTTTACGATACGAGGCGAAAGTGAGTGCTGTAACACGCGAATCAAAAAATATTATTCGTAATTTTTATCACGAAAGCCAAAAAATCACGATTTTGAGGTTAGAATGCTAAAAACATCATTTCGCCGAAGAAGGTTCGCCAATATTCGGTGTTTGTTCTCCTCTCTCTTTCTTTCTCTTCCTATCTCTCCTTATTTCATACCGTATTTAACGGCGTTCCGCTCCTCGGAGGCAGTTCGCTGATTCGCTTGCACGCGTAAAAGCCGCGGAAAATGTTTCAAGGCTCGCCTTTGTGCGGGTGTAGGTCAGCCGGTTACATCAGATATTCGACATTCGCTGCAGTAACGCCTTTATCGCCGGTTCTACACGAGATATGTATTATCGTCTCATCCTCGGATGATTATTAGCCAAGTTATTCACACACCGACACCTTCACACGGCGTATTGTCCGACGTTGTGAAAACTAACCTTCCTTAAGTAAAAATCCCGCTGCGTCCAAGGCTCCGAAATTTCTATAAATTTTATTCATTCCTTTTCTACATGATTTTAATTCGCGATAAATTTCGAATATTGTAAGAGTATATTCATGTCCGGAATATTATGCGCACATGACGAAACTTCTCTTTTTGTCATCTCTGTCAGTCGATTACATATTTACCCAATTCTTTAAGACTTCACCTTCGTTTTCTCGCGTCGTTGATGCCTGAAAAAAAAAAAAGAAAATTGCGTGTTAACTGAAAAATGAAAATTGAACACGATGCGATTTGGTAAATTTTATGAAAATTGTTCTATCCCTGGTGAAAGTAACGGTGAAAATGAAAACTCATTACACAGCCGATAATTGACTGTGAAAACAAATAATTGAATATCCAATTCAATTCTCTTTTGATTATACGATTCCATGCGCGAAGAAACGCTTGAAAAACATTTTGTTCAACGTTACCACGGATCGAGTTGATTATAAATATTTTCAACCAAGTATATTTCTTCAAATTTTGCATTTTGCGAAAGTATATATTTCGCACAATAATCCATCTCCTTGAAGGATGTGAAATTTATTTTATTTTTTTTTTTTCAAATATTTGCTTCTATAATAACGATAAAAAAAAATTGTTCATGGGTTGACCCAGTGGCCTCGAGCGTTTTGGAACCCCGTTGGCAATCGTTCGACAGGAATTTAAAATCAGAGTCGGGTTGAGTGTAACAAATGCAGTTATATTTTTTATTTATTTATTTTTTTTTTTATCCGTCTTTTTTCCCTATTTTTTTCTCCCCACGAAACCACGAACGCCCGCTCTCTGCGCGAGGAGGTGATTTATTTCGACCGGGTATTTTGGTGCATGCTTTGTTGGTCATCCGAGGCGTTCTTTGTGTGATTCGAAGCTGGTGCATGTATCGGGAGACAGAAAGAGAGCGAGAGAAGAGTGAGAGAGAGAGAGAGAGAGAGAGAGAGAGAGAGAGAGGGAGAGAGAAACGCGGTCCGTAATCGTTACGTAAAACAGGTTTCCAGAGCATTGCACCTGTTCCTGTTAAAGTCGTTTCATGTCCAGAACGCAGCCTACCGTGTGCGTAAATCTGTAAACTCCTCTGGTACGCGTTATTACTTACGTGTGCGTTACAACCCGCGAGTAGCCATTTTCTCGTTGCTTTGACAATCACGGTAGTTGAAAAATAGGCGAGGACGGAAGAATTTTTTGAAATAAAGAGATCTTTCCTGATACGCGAAAAAATTGTCACGGATGCAAAAATTATGAGACAATTTTTCATCGGCTTGATGCGCAGGAATCAAGTTACATCCCGGTTGAAGTTTACGTCGGAAACTTACGTCGTCAGTTAAATCCCATCGATGGACTTTACGGATCGATTTGCTCTTCTTTTTGGTTTATTTCTTCTCCTTTTTCTCCTCTTTCGCCATACAGTCTAAACTCAACGAATATAAACTTCTATATTCTTATGTAACGTATAGAATCCATTAGCGAGCCAGAAGTGTTCGAGCGTATCATTATCTTGTAAATTTCTCATTCGTAACGGGTTCGGTGGGTTTTTCATCGATTTTTTACCAACCGATATTCGAAACTTCCTTTTTTACCTCTTTGGTTTAGAGTAAAATTAATTTCCGTATTCAGTGTTTAGTAAGTAAAGCAGGTTGTCGGCAGGCTGCAATTTTGTTTGTATATTAGTGAAAATGTACTCGTTGCAAATTTTCGTTCACAGATTCTTGGATTGTTGGATATTTCATTTTTATAAATTATTGTAACACCAATTTACTTTTCGCATGTCGTTTTTACATTCGTGTTATATTTCTGACAATCTCTTACCGTGTCTCAATCGAACACTGTGGTCAAAGTTTTGCTTGTAAAAGTTTTCGCATAATTCTGTAAAACTTATCCGCAGTCAGAGGTCTGTAACAAATCGACACGCTGTATGAAGAAAAATATTCAATATATTCTCTAAGGAATTTATAATCCTTTCGGACTTGACAGAAAAGTCTAATTCGACTCTTAGAATACATTTCAGAGAAAAACAATAATAAAAATCTGTAATGTTGCTATAAAAATGGCTACGAACTTGATAGAAAATTATATGTACACAGCAGTGGCTCGCTATTTTTTTCGAATCCAAACTGGAACTCGGTAAATTTTATGTGCCAATGATTAGCGATGCAAGTGACAGGAGAAACTAACGAAACCTACATTGATCATAGATACATAAAATTTCCATAGTAAGAAAGCTCGTTTCAATTTTGATTCCAAAAAAATTATGAGCCACCAGGAACTCATTAATGCACATTATACCGTACATTATCAATGCAAAATTGTAAAAAAACAAGTTTGTTTGTATCAAAAGAATACGGAAGGTATAAGTGAATAATGCAGAAAACTTGCGGAATTCTCCGAACAAATCGACTTGTTCAAAAACTGGAATATTTAATTTAATTTAAATTGAATCGACTATTATTCGAATCAAATATTCCAGTATTCGAAATATCTTAATTACCTGAAATTATTCCAATTGTTCAAAAATTCAACCCATTCGAATATTCCAATTTATTCAGACTATTCGAATCGTTGAAAAAATTCGATTCATCCAAATTTTGGAACATTAGATTTGATTTGATTCGATTCGTTCCCTGTATCAAATATTTCAGTATTCGAACTATTTGAATTGTTGAAAAAATTCTACCTATTTAACCACTATTCGAAAGGAATATTTCAGCATCCGAACCGTTACAATTATTCGAAAAATCCGATTATTCGACTGCCGGAATTTTACCATTCGTTCGGATTCGCCTATTATTCCACTACTATTCGAAACAAATACTCCATTATTAGAATTATTCGAAATATTCGATTCCGAAATATTCAATTTTTATTATCGAGTCGAATTTCTCTATTCGATTCGGTTCGACTACTATTCAACCATTGTTTGAAACGAATACTCCATTAATCGAATTATTCAAATGCTGGAATATTCAATTCCGATTTCCGTGTCGAATTTCTTTATTCGACTTGCTTCTACCACTATTCAACCATTGTTCGAAACGAATACTCCGGTATTCGAATAATTCGAATACCGGGAATATTCAATTCCGATTTCCGTGTCGAATTTCACCGTTCGATTCGATTCGACTCAACCCGCACTATTCGCAGACCCCTGGAAAAAGCGTCACACGGGGGTTGCCCTCACTTGCAAGGGCGCGGGGTCCTCGGCAGACGGCTGCCGGCGGCGTGCAGGGGGAGCGTTGCGGTCGTCTGAGGGGGAGGAGTGGGGAGGGGAGGGGAGGAGGCGTCTCGTGTTTGGTCGCAGGCATTCGCTGTTGAGATCCTCAGTCGCTTCGCGTCCGCTGCTGCGCGCGCGTCAAGCCCTCGCAGCTTTTGAAACTGATGGTGGACGTCGCGTTACGGTCGAACGACACGAAACCACGCCGTCCGTGCGCAGCGCAGCAGTTTAATCCGAAACTCGGAGAATCTCAGCCTCGTGAAGTGGAAATTTGGAGATAATAGGCGCGGGTGGGTTCGACGCTGCGTGGCTTACTGTGTTTTTTTTCATTCGTTTTATCTTGTTTGCCTCGAGTGAGCGTTCTTTTCTCGCTTGACGAAAATCGACGGTGAATTTGTTACGAAACGACGAGGAGATTGAGGAGAAACGACGTTATCGTGGTAATCGACTGATTCAACGATGAGTTTGAAAATTGCGGCTGAATCGTACGATTCTCAGAAATATTGGATCGTTTGAATTACGGAACAGTCAACTTTGCCATGGAATATTTATTCTCGTTCTTGTTATACCTCGTTCTCTGCAACTTCGGTGGTTTAAAATGATTACCGCGAAAATATCGCGCTTGAAGTGAGCCTGATCGATTACAACGAGGTTGGAATTTAAATTTGAAATTCGAATACCGCGTTGCGTGTGTGTTTAGTGGAAAAAGATCGTCGGCGTTTTTAGTGTGTGCTTGAAATGTAACTCTGACTAACTTGTCATAATCGCTTCTTCTTTATTCAGCGTCAAGTTTTTATCACCGAAAGTGTGCTCCAAACAAGTTTCGATACAATATTCACGGACTTATGCGGATGCGCAAGCCTAGCAGTACAACGAGTGAACGGGTGTTAGTGGTGGAATACACGTGTACCAATCATCAAGTGTGTTTTAATGGTATTTGAAAATATCGTTATGCGGAACCCTGGGTTTCTCTTCGAAGATGCCAGGCACGGTTACATCCAATATATCAGGTAATTATCAACCTATGACAAAGAAGTTCCCTACAAGGTTTATTCGTATCTAGGGAATTTATATTCCCTGCAGCGTTGTAGTAAATTTCAGGCACAGAGCGTAGAAAAGTTACTAGATTTAACGACTCTCGTAACTTTTAGTACGATGTATTATTCTATCAAGGAACTTTTTACGCCGTGAAAAGTTTCGTTATCATCTCGTCTCATCGTCAGTTTTTATCCTCCGAGAAGTTTGCTAATCTCGGCGATAGGCAGAGTCATTGCTGACTATTAACTCGTTTGAATAATACCACGAAACATTCCTCCGTGGCTCGCGGCGGTCCGTTCTTACGAAAAAACCGTTATGTGCCGTGTGATTCAGGCTCGCTCCGAAAGCGCGTGTCTTTTGTTTCCTGCGAAGGGCCGAGCGGCGAGCACGTGTCGTTCCAATTCCATTCCCGTCCGATTCCTCCCTTCCCTCGTTCCTCCGTGTCACGCGTGTTCGACAATCAAGGGAATCGAACATGTTTGGGACGGCGTGTCGAGATGACACCTTTGAGATTAATTGCCGAACTGGAGTTGGTTAGGGTCGCGATTAAAAGCGAATGATTGGAAGTTGGATTTAATCGCTTTCACGGTGTTACGGGAGATTGACGAATTCACCGTTAGACATATTTAACGCTCTATATAACGTACAGGTCTTACGTAACTCGCAAAGCACCGATTATATCGCAAACATTGCCAAGTAAGAACTTTCATCTAACACGTGGAAGAAGATGGAAAAAATGACAACTTTCAATTTCAAGATTGGCGAGCTGCACAAATATTCATAATAAATTATTTGGGCGCTCAATTTTATTTTCAATCGTCTACGAACGAAGAAACGTGCAAAAAATTAAAATTATATCGATTTGAAATAAGTAAAGTATTGACAAATTTCCAAGTGAAAAAGCCTGAATGTTATTATCTGTGGCGAAAACTACGCTTGTGTAATTCAATGCGAAAAACGAATCATGGTTCTGTTTTTTTTTTTTTTTTTTTTTTTACACACGTATTTCAATACATGAATATACTACACGCGAATTTCTCGTCGCATAATCGCCAGACCGGCTCTCTTATCTCACTTCTCCTTGATGTACTCTGTTTCAACTCTACGTATATTTCACCGTTTCAACGTGAAATATTTTGCAAAATTATGCAGGATTTAGAAACCGGATAAAAGTATAGAAGGCACGGTGGTGAATTCTTAGCCTACCTTGTATCGCCGTGTCCATTGCACATGTAACACTGGAAGGTTATACGTATATGTCCAGGTATCTAGAGTATGTACTACATATTATTTGTGGTACATATGTAACTGAATTATGCTTGTTAGCGCAAAAGTATAAAAATCGAAGAAAAAAAAAACCATGCTAGTCTATAATAATATCGTTATCAATTTTTCGATGTACTACATCGTGTGAGATATTAAGAATTACTCGATATTATTAATAGTTTCACTGTATAAAACTTTATTTCTTAATCTGTGATGTGATTTCTTTAAATCGATACCTGAGCAAGATACATCTACCATGTTTTCCTACAAACACATAATCAGTGGTCAAATTCCGTACAAAAAGTAAAAAAACCAACAAATTGACCATAAAACTATATCAGTGGTAATTTGATATTTTATAATGATACTACACGCGACGAGTGTGTTTATTCAATGCGCAGATGTACAAACATTTTTTTCGCGGCGATCGCGCCTTACTAGAATTGTGTGTTCGAGAAATTGCGGAATGTATGAATGTTTGCCGATATCTTTAGGTACATATATTTCAGTAGATTCTTTCTTGAGAATTTTCATCATTGCATCCGTGTGTAACAATTATTGCTGGCTCGATAAACAACGACTTCCACCTTCCTCGTTGGGATGCCGATGCATGCTTAATTTTATTTTAATTACTATTATTATTATTTATAAACGCGACGATGGCATTTTGTAGATATGTCACAATATGTGAAAAAACTAAACCAATTGACAAAAAATCCCGAGTTAATCCTGACGAATATCTTACAATAGTCTAAAAAATTGAGGAGTCAGTTTGACGGTGTTTTAATTATCAGGCGCGATAAATTATAATTCACTTTTTAGTGTATTTACTGCGCTTTCTTGGGGAAAAAGTAATTTTTACCAAGCATTTCAATTTTTAGCCTGCTATGTACGTGTAATAAGACAAAATCGAAAATTGAAAAAGGTTGAAATTGAAAAAAGGTTGAAATTAGTAACGTTATCGCAACGAAACATTGGGGAAAAAAATCACCGTTTTCTTAATTTTCAAACGATTTTGAAGGTACTAGGATTTCGAAATATGAATGTGTTTTGTTTCATGACGGTTTACCGAATTTCAGACCATTCCAAAATTGTGAAATAATGATTTTGGCTCAGTATTAATCGCTACGATAACGTTACTACCTTCAACATGATGTGTTCGATTGCCGATATATATATATATATATATATATATATATATATATATACAAAGAAACAATTGTAAAAATATAACTATCACTACTATAACTATTGTATAAAGAAAGAAGATTCTTGACATCTTATTATTCGGCAACGATATAGGATTTCTTTTGTTGCAGATTAGGTACAAACCAAAAACACAAAAGTTGAGACGGTGCCTCTATACCTGGAATGTAGTAAATCTTGAGTGAATAATAGTTCAGAGTTCCCCATCTTTTTCCCCCCTCTCTCTTTTCACTACAAATTCCTACGTACTATATACCTAACCTATAGATTCTTCTTCCTCCTCTTCTTCTTGTTCTTCTTCTCTTCTTGCGGAGCAACGCTTTTATAGAGGAGGAACAGATAAGAGGCTGCCTGGCAAGTTGCAGAAAAGAAGAAGAAGAAGAAGAAGAAGAAGAAAAAGAAGTAGAAGAAGACTAGAAGCACTAAATTCGAATCGCTGTCGTCACGAAATCTCGCCGACGGGAAACAAGATGGCGGCTATACTACGTCAGCTGACGACGCGACAGCTGGTGTTGGATTTAATGCCCCACAGAGAGGAAGGGCCCCGGGTCTTCGGGACCCTCGGGACCCTGTTGGAGCTCGTTTCTAGCCGTTCTACGTTATACCTTTACCCACTAACCTCATGCGTATGGCTGCGGGAATCTCCGCGGATGGTATTAGTTATACGCTACAAACGACAATGATGATCAGATTTTGTAATCTGCACCATTTATTTTTTTTTTTTTTTTTTAATACCGATGGACACAATTATTTCGCACAAATTGCACGGTAGATTTTGAATTTTTTTCTTTTAGAGTGCTATGCGCGAAGATTTTCGAGAAATTACGTTAAGACAAATGCTTCAACTTTGAAATACAGTGTCGCATTATTTTGAAAGTATTTCGACAAAAATTATTTGTTTCTCGTTGTTATTTTTTTTTTTTTTTTAAGGAACGTAAGAAAGTCTCATTCTCGATCTTTCCTGTTAATTGAAAAATAATATTTTCTACTTGATGAAAATTAGTTGATCGATATTCTTAACCACTTCTTATAACGTGTAACAGAGAAGTTTAAACACGTTACACACGTATGCCCGAATATTTTAAGGCTTTGACAGCTTTACGAAGATTTTTATACGAATCTCACCGGTTCCCAAAGCGATTCCACTCCACGTTACATATCTACATCACAGCTGCTCCTCCCATCGAATTCTTTCTTTTCCTTTTTTTTTTTTTTTTTTTTGTTCGTATTCCGTACCTGTGCAGCAGAGAGTTGCGGAGATTTTATTAATACAGCGCGTATAAAAAAGTTCCCCTCTTGCTCGTCACTGGAGCTTCTTTATCACCTGGACTCATCTATTATATAGCCCAGTTTGACGGGCTGTAACTGCATGTGTATTCGGAATTTTTTTTGTAGAAGCTCTCTTTACATCAAGACGTCAGTAACTTCACGTCGTTTTTGTTGGAAATTTATCTACCGTTTCGGTAATGAAGATCCAGACACGTTTTTACTATGTCTTGGTAAGATTGGATTTTTTGCATTGTCAGAGCAAAGTTTTGTCGGATTTTTTTTTTTCTTCATTTACTTATCCAGGGGTCGTTTTATTTTTTTGTTTGATTTTTTAGAAAATGAAACTCATTAACTGCGACGCTCTGATTTTTAACCACAAAATAATTTAGTTTTACTTCATAAAAAAAAAAAAATATAAAAAAAATGTCTTCGTCTAAAAACGTATAAGTAGGTTTTTTAAATTCACGAGAGTCTCTTTGATTTTAATAAATTATTTCAATCAAACAGTGGTATCTATCTATAATGTCACTTCATAGGCACCATTGTACAATGAAATAATATCAATAAATTTGAAAAACTGTTTTTAAAATTAATGAAATTATTTTCTACTTCTTTGCGGCGGTAATAAAAAAACATCAAGTTGAATTAAAGCAAATTATTTTGTAGAATAAAGAAATTACATATATAGGTGATTGAATATTTATTGAAAAAATTAATACAAAAAAAAAAAAAAAAACCGACGTCTCAACCAAGTTTTTATTTCCATCGCTCGGCATTCCGTCTGTTCTCTTCTTCCGTGTAATAATATGTTCTGGATGAATCGTCTGTACCGTCCAAATTAAAAGTTAGGAAGTGCGAAAAAAAATTGTTAAAATATCTCCAGCGATGTTATTTGCTTCACTGATAGTAAACTCAAATGAAAGAACATCCCTTATTATATGTAGTAAGAATTGATCTCAGAAAATTCGACAAAGTCAAATTAAGATGTCATCGATTTGAGAAGAGATTTTATCATTACATCGTCTTTATCATTCTATTCTGATGTTTTGGGCTCATTTTATTCAGTGAACAGATTTCAGTAGATTTTCACTAGGTCTGAACATTTAAAGTTGTAGAGATCATTTTCGAATGGTTGTTTTCGTTTGTGTTACAATATTTTTCTCCGACAATATCTGGAGAACGAATAAAAGGATTTTGATGATTTTGCTCACAATCGACGCAATTTAGAACCGACTAAATATTGGAATTTATCAATCGCGCGGTTCTTGAGATACTCGAATAACCGAATTAAAAAGAAGAGGCTGTTTCCATCAAGGTCGGCCATATTAACCGCTCGTTTCTTTCGTCCTTTAACATTTGATTCATCCTTGAAGACGCTCGAGTCCTCTAGCGTATCTGTAAACACACGTAACGGACGTACACTTGGCTGCATTGATTACGAGCAGGGTAATTTTTTCAACAAGTCGCTTACGTTGTCAATCCTGAATCATACCCCAGCGCCACCGCCGGGTGGTCGCGAAACAGGCTCGATCTTTGCAAACACAACGTGTCCCATAACCGTAGAATTTCATATTTTTAGGTTAGTTTCGCGGATGGCCGAAGGTGGCGCCGCGGTCGCGGATTCGGTATCGCCAACGTAACCGAGCGGTCGAAAAAATGATTCATCTCAGGATCGCTGCTGCCGAGTGTACTGGAATAATTGGCTTGCGGCCGACGTCGAAACAGCCGAGATATTTCCAAGACGTTACACGTCTTATAAGGCGTAAGGTGTCAGGTGCAACCGGAATCCGCGTCGACGTTTACTTCGGGTCTGCGGCGTTGTCTCGGAAACGAAATTCCAGGCCGATGACATATCGATTCGAGTCCCTGGCGCCGCTTTGGCTGGACGCAACCAGGAAGTGGGCGAGCGGTTGCTGCTGCTGTGTAGTTCGGAACCTAGGAGACGGCATGCGGTACAATAAAGACCTCGTGTCGGCGTTTGTGTGTTTTCTGTTTCCATTGGCAACGCACACCGCCGCATAGTTTCGTTCGTTTCTCCCTCCTTTCTCCAGTTCGGTTCGTTTCCTTTGCCCGTCGGTGTCGCGGAATTATGTATAAGGTACGTACTAGGTTGGCCGCGAAACATTCGACAGGAAAATAAATTTATTAACTTCGATACACCGATGTATCTTTTTAACTTTTTTATCATCTTTGGCGACGTATGAAAACTATTAATATCGCGGAATTATGTGTAAGATATGTACTTAGCTACTTAGATTATCGGACTAGGTTGAAGTTGGCGACGAAACGTTCGACAGGAAAATAAATTTATTAACTTCGATACACCGATGTATCTTTTTAACTTTTTATCACGTTTAGTGATGTAAGAAAACTATTGGTTTCGGTCGGAAATCGATTTTTCCTTATTTCAACTACGAAAAGTAGGTTTTTAGAAAAATTTCGGTATTTCCGATAAACTCCCGCGATGATTACGGAAACGGCTCTATGAAAAAATCTGATACTTGTAAGGATTTTACAGACAAATCGTTAGCATGGAAAATTGCCACGTCCCGTTTAATTTGAACCGTTTGTTATACCGGAAATGAATTAATTTTCAATGTTTTATCGACAAACCTACCTATACCTTTTCTCTTTATTACTTTTTTCAAGTGAACGATTATGTTTTTTTTTTTTTTTGTTTTTCTTAAATAAAATTTTTTTCTTACACTTCTTTTTTTCTTTCTATTTACCGATATATCTCTGCTTTTTCTTATCGATTAAAAGTAAATTACGAAAAAACAGTGTTTTTCCGGCTCGTTTTGTATGGATTGTCACAATTTGTTGAATCGTGGCGATTCAAAGCATCAAACATGATTTTCGTATTTTCAAAAATCATATACTTCAGTCACATTGAAATCGAGAATGTGTCATATATTTTTTCTTCGATTTGTCATCACGTTTTGTAACTTTAGAATGACTGCTTGCTTCATTTTTAGAGCTACTGGATTTCCGATAATGTTATCAATCTTAGGACACGCAACGATATCTTTTAATAAAAATGATTCGTTATAATATTCATATAAATTACGAATTTGAAGTCGGAGTGTATTATCTTTTTGAAAGGAACCTGGAAAGTCTGGAATTTTCAGAAAATTGTTGCATCAAGGAGGGGATAGCCAAACAGAGAGACAAAGAATGAGAGAAATAGCAATTCTTTCCTCAAATATTTTCAATCCCTTTAAAATGCAAGTAAAAAATATAGTCGATTGCATCGATTTCGCTTCACGATGCCCTATTTTTTTTTTTTATTAGAGAAACTATTTTTCAATAATTCACTAAAACTCTCTCTTCATTTCTTTTAACGGTTATAACAGTTTTTTTGATTCAAATCAATATCGGGTCAATCCTAAAGACTTGAATATTTGACGGTATCATAATTTATTTCCCCTGTGATTTCAACCGTGACTCGAACATCAATTTCGACCGATTTTATCTTGGTTTCATCAGTTTCAAATTATCCGACGCAGCGCTTGCGAGAAATACTTGACACGCAATTTCTGACGTTTTTTCACATGTCATTTGCAGACTTGCTTTTGTACAAGCCTACAAACATGCCACGCGGTAAATCGTATATATGATTAATTTTTACTACCAGCTTACTTTATCCTTATTCAGATAAATTACGGTGAATTTAATATGAATCAATGCTGCTGTACGTGTTACGCACAAGTTTACTTCAAACAAACAACGATTACGAATTTCAGGAAACGTTCACACCGAGTTTTGCGTCAATGTCCAGTAAAATGTAAAATTTGATTTCACTATTCAATAAAACGAAGCAGTTCCCTTTGGGGAGTGAAATTATCAGGCCCAAACGAGACCTTTCGGTAAAAATTTTTTCAACGCGATATTCACAACACCAAAACCGATATATTGCGGAGAAAATAACATAAACTCCATTCGTGAATAATTTTGTATTGAAAAGTGGAAGAAAACTGATTTTATTGCGGTAACTTTTTTTTTTTTTTTTGCGTGAATCGGATTTATCTACCTTAAAAATCTGTCGTTCAGGCAGAGTTATAACCTACATGTGGTTAGTTGAAAATTGTGCGTAGAAGAGTTACGCGCGAAGATTATAATAATAATAATAATGGTATACGCGACAAGCAGAAACGTGTAGGTTTCCGGCTTTTTCTTATTCAACTTCCCGAAACCGCAATATCCTGAATGTGTGTGAGACATGTATAAGTTGAAAGAATGTGCCTCGCACAGGACACCAAGGAGTAAAACCCACCGCATTCCACGATACCGAAGGGCGAGAAGAGCCGGAACGAAAGAGAGAGAGAGAGAGAAAGAGAGAGTGAAGAAGGGGAAGGGAAGAAGGGAAGCGTGGAGAATTATGCGCTCTTATAATGCAAAACCCGAAGTAGAAGGAAGTTTCTAAAATCAATACTAGCTGTGACTACGATACGTGTGGTGCTTCCTTGTGTACGTGTGCTTACTTACTTTGGCTGCGAGGAAGAGGAAGGAACTTTGGAAACCCTCCGCATGCTTTGGTTCGAACACTGTTAGTTCCGAAGGAACGCAGAGTCTGTTGAAGTTGAAATCAGCAAAGCAAAGTAGCCGAATAATTTTTCTTCGGCGTGCTTGCAAAAAATTAAAGGTGAAAAAAATTAATAAATAAATAAAATAACACAAACGAGTGAAACCAAGTGAGGGTTTTTCGTATTGTAATTAGTTGATCACGCTGAGAGAAATTTTTGGTTCTGGTTACCGCTCGGTTATTAATTATTTCCATTTTTTACCACAATCGAAAAATACAGTTCTAGGTACAGAATGAAAATTAGTTTTGTAGTTGTTGCCGGAGAGTTTGGTATCCGTTACTATTCTTTCTCGTTACGATCACTGTTACTAGATTTTCTTGCAACTGTTGCGGAAATTTAATGATCGTGCGAGAATAAATTGACGTTAAAGCCTTGTTTAACTGAAAAAAGTAGAGTAAACCGAAGAAACTGATTTTGCTTTCCGATTACCAGAAAAAGATCGACGATAGTGCAAAATGGTTAGGCGTATCTCGTTTTTCCCAATTCCAACAATATTGAAACAGTTTTTTTAACGATGCCTGTTTTACTCAATTTTCCTAGTTACTGTAAGAAATGAAATTTTTCTCAGTGCAGAATTTTTGGTGCTATTCTTTCTCTGGATGCATAAATCAATTATTCTGGAAAAAAGCTTGCTTTGCTTCTTCGTTTTTTCGTTACAATCTCCGGTTAGCATTTCATTATAAATTCTTATTTTCAGCGGTAAAAGTTCGTCAAAATTGAACTAAGATTGATCGAAAATTATTGACTTTCTCCAACGTTTCTTTATTCACAAATACGAACTCGCTACAATATTGTTCACAAGAGAAATTCTGTCTTTTGTTCAGTAATAATGTGCAACGTTTGAACAATCATCCTATATTCATGGTGCACAAAATTAACCCTTACGCCGTTAGTAATTGCAAATACTTACACCGACGTTGAGTAACGTCTTCCTTATTTCGGTGAAGCGTTTTCAAAAGCATAAACGTCGCGTTCTTATCTCGCTTGCGGAGGAGAAATAGAAGGCTGATACGGAAAAATGAAAGGAAAATAAAATATGAAAAAGGGAGAGGGTGAAGAGGGCGCCGTTTGCCGTCTCTGTCCAACAATAAGAGGGGTTCAAAGAGCAGGATGACTAACGAAAATAAATTCGACGGGTTGACGGGTACTAGATATCCATGCACATGCTTAGACACACACATATATATGGAGCATTCCTTGCCAATTTGATCAACGCTCTAAACGTCTGCCTATTTTTCCATTAACGGATCTTACATTTTAACAGACTTTTCAAATTTGAAAATTCTAGGAATTAATTTTTTCTATTCTTTGAAAATTCAATACAGAGTTCCTTCTTACATATTTTTCGATGTGCCTTTTTTCTTTCTCAAACTTTTATTCATTTATGAATCTTGTACAGGCTTAAAAAGTGATTTCTTTGCTGTTTTTATTTTTGATAATTTTTTTTCGACAGAAATTTGATCGATTTTCTCAAGCTTGAAGATATCCCGTATTCGTATAAGATAAAAATATTCCAATTTCTTTTCCGAGTTTAAAACAATGCGGTGTACAAAGTGAGAAAAATAAAATTATGAATCGAAATTGATGAACAGGATCGGACGGTGGTAGAATTGGCACGGAACGCCTCATAAATAGCGCTTGCCCGAGGGGAAATGTCTCTTGGTAACTTTTGCTGCCGTAGTCCCCGTAGAAACGAAGGAAGGCTTTATTATGCTAAATAAGTGTCCGTATCTTTGCCCAAGGCGAAATACTCCGGAGGAGTAAAAGAGACTCGATACAGGAGATCCTGGCCGACAACGAATTGACTCGCTAACAACGATAAAAAAAAAAAAATAAATAAAAAATAAAAAAAAACACAATACAGACGGAGTACAATAAAACTTTGAGATGTTGGTAGAAGTGTCGTCGCTTTTTCGCTTAGTTGCAACTGTTGTAGAGGTACATGTGTAGCAACTAATTATATAGTGTGCATTTGTACATAGAACATAACAATTATCGTATATCCTGTTTTGAGACGATCCTATTTGCATTCTTTTTCGAACGTCGATTCTAAATTTTACTGCTGTATTATGGTTCGTTTATTGTTGTGCCTCGAGACAAATTATTCCTTGTTTTTTTTTTCAATTTATTCATTCGTAAGAAAATCTTGTCGACAGGTTAATATTAATTCTTCTGGATAAGCGGTTAGACGATTACTTTCAGTTTTCTCATTTATCGAACCTTGCGGATAATGATTCGTTTGAAAATTATTGGAAAAAAATTAAATCCGTGCGACTGTAAGTAGATAAATTTTATAACGTATATCGCAAATATTCTTTACAATTCACGACGTTTAATTTAGTTTCTAAGTCAATGTAACGAAACGTTGTAAGAAACGACACCATTTTATTTCGCACAACTTCACAATAACTTTGACGAAGGGGTTCAATTTGCAAAATGTGATCTTTTTGTCCTAAATAATGTATCACAATTTACCGAGTAGCAAAAAACAATTCCAGAGTTACGAGATGATTAGTTTTCCTAAAAATGCAATTTTACGACATAACGTCACGAATTTCAACCTTATTGCAATTTTATCACGTTTGTGTAGGTACTAAAAATTAATCATCGTCACTCGGTTTCTCGTCAATACAATCTGTGAACAATTGTTTTTCTCTCACAAGGGGAGTGTCAAACTTGGGAATCACAGATTTCCATCACTTTTATATATATTGTAGGGCAGGGTCCCCTCAATAAATATATAAAGCAGCAAGACGCCATTCGTTTTTATTATTGAGAAATTTCAACTCAAAGTTCTATATGTAACTTAAGTAGAAGGAACCTTTTTACCGGTTGCAGCAATAGTTCCGTGGCGTGGCGGTAACGCTCTTGCTTACTGAGCGACTTTATTTTTGATAATATTGATTACTTTGTTATTATAATTATTACAAATCCTATGTTTATCATTTTTTGTATTTTTTCCTAACTTAAAAATAAAAAAATAATTTATAGAAATATTAATTATTAATTATTTACTTTTGTATTAAATAATTTATAAAAAAAAAAAAAAAAGTACCTCTAACGGAACTTGAACAGCCGTTCGGTCCCTCAGTAAGCAAGAGCGTTACCGCTACGCCACGGAACTATTGCTGCAACTGGTAAAAAGGTTCCTTCTACTTAAGTTACATATAGAACTTTGAGTTGAAATTTCTCAATAATAAAAACGAATGGCGTCTTGCCGCTTTATATATTTATTGAGGGGACCCTGCCCTACAATATATATAAAAGTGATGGAAATCTGTGATTCCCAAGTTTGACACTCCCCTTGTCAGGCAATCGTAAACTTTTTCCTAACCGCGTCGTAATTTAGACTTCTAATGTCGTTTGACTTTTTTTATTCGCGTAAAACATTTTAGTGTAAAAATCGTTTCCAAATACGGAAACTTTAATGGTTCATGTAGGTACACGATGCGGGTTTATGGTTACTCTTGCGTACGAGTGATCAAGCATTGCAATCTTAGTTCTTTTACTCCTCTTGACGTTGTTTTCTTTCTTTTCTCTCTCTCTCTCTCTCTCTCTCTCTTTTTTCTTTATCTTCGCGCACGGAACGTCCTTTTCAGGCCAACGAAAGTAGGCGATTCTTTTGCGATAAGTTTCATACCACCGTTTCCCTTCTCTGTCCGTTCAAGCGACGTTCGCGTTCGTTGAAACGTTTGAGAGGACATTTATTCTCGAGTTCGAATGAGCCCAAGGTTCGACTATTGTGTCCATGCGCGAAAAGAGACATTATGCTCTGATTAAAGGATACGCAGATGATATTATCGTCGCACAGTATCGACCAGAATTAAGTAAAGAAAAGACGGATGAACGGTGTTTTGAAAACCAAAATATGAAATTCATGGAGATGCGTTTCGTTACCAATTAAAAGACATCGGAGATCGAAGAACCTTTTTCTTTTACTCCTCGTTATTCATGCCAGAAATATGTAACTCTTTCTTCAATCGACATGTACACAGGAAAAAAGAAAAAATAAAAGATAGAGAAGTAGAGAAATATTTTGTTGTACGTCCGTGAATATGTTTAAAAATTCTAGATCTTGGTTTCATTTTTCGTCAACGCGAACTTGCGGATCGAATTGATATTCGTTGGGGGATGAAAAGCTCGGGTCTGGCTTTTGGATCACGGGAATAATGCATTTTGTTCGAGACAGCCGTGCTAGTGACGGAGGGTTGAAGTCGGGACGTCTTTTTTCTCGTTCCTTTCTTCGTTTCCTTCCCATTCTATTCTATTCGCTCCTCTCTTGAATTCAACTCCCTTCGTTCTATTTCAAAGATTCAATTTCCATTTCACGGGAATACATTGCCACGGCGATATCTCCAATTCATACGAATCGTGCTCGTACCCTCGATCGTTGTTTGTGCATATTGTAAAAAAAGGGGGGGGGGGGAGATGCATATTTATAGGCGAAGAAAGGGAGCGTTGTTTGGAAACATTATCAGCGAATTCAAATTTACGAGAAATTTAAATCGTCCAACAGAGATCGATTTAGAGGCATCGATCGTAAAGTGCATCACTCTTGTTATGAATTTTTGAAACGTATTTGTGCATTGGAATTCTGAAATGGTTAAAATCATGAAAAAGTAAGATTCTGTAAAGATATACCGATATTGTTACGGACTGTACCTTGAGAATAGAACATCCTAGGAATTTCGAACAAAGTTTAAAATGTCGCTTAAAGATTAAACTGGATCTCTACGAGTCGTTTCAACTTCTTATCACATTCCGTTTCCGTGTTACGGGCGATGAAAGAATGCGAGAAACTCTTATCATCACTTCACAAACAGAACTTACGCAATTTCGGGCACTTTTTTCCGGCCAGATTTCTTATCACCCATAAAAATACTGATTTGTTTTAAACATTTGTATTAATTGTTAACAAAACAACCAAACAATCATGTTTTTGTCGAAATGAGCACCTCTAAATGGAATTGTTTCGAGTATAAAAATTTTGGAAATGTATAGGAATTTTGACTAACGTTACGCTTGAAAGTCACTAAAACCAGTTAGTATCAAAAGATGTAAATCATTGAATACATAATTATACGGATTCTTTACAGATTATTTATGAAGAATTAGACTTGATGTGATAAAAAAAATAAATGAAATAAAAGTATAAACTGACGTGTTAAAAAGAAAAAGAAGTAAATATTACAGATACAGTGGAAAAGCTTGTACATCACATCTATAAAGATCATGTCGGTACAGAAAAGTCTGTGCGGCGTGTTACGCAATGATGGTCTTACGATAACAGTTCCCAACGGAAACACTCGCACATCGACTAGACTTTACGATGCGAAGTACTCCATACTTATACGGAGCTTAGGTATATATATGTACGTACATGCTTACGCGAGATAAGAACGATATGTCTGTAAGAGCTGTTACAGTACACGTGCGTAAAAGTTGACGAGAAGAAGAAGGGCACGTGTCGCGATCATGCATGGTGATCCTCCTCGCTATGTACCGACAAATTTGCCACGATACATCTGCGTATGCAAAATATACACGTACGTACGTACACACTTATGTACAATGTGCATACATACGTACATACCGATAACTATGCGATCTGCGATAACAATGCGCGTCGGCGAACCCTTTTCTTCATCATCACTATCATCACCATGACCATGACCGTGACCATCATTACCATCACTATCATCACCATAATCAAAATGATTATTATCATCACCACCACCACCGTCATCGTCATCGTCATCATCGTCATCGTCATCATGAATATCATTATCAGCGTTATTGGCATCGTTATCATCATCATCATCGTCATCGTCATCGTCATCATCAATATCATTATCAGCGTTATTGGTATCATCGTCATCATCATTGTCAGCTTCATTATCATCGTTATCATCGTCATCGTCATCGTCATCGTCATCATCAATATCATTATCAGCGTTATTGGCATCATCGTCGTCATCATTGTCAGCTTCATTATCATCGTTATCATCATCATCATCGTCATCATCAATATCATTATCAGCGTTATTGGTATCATCGTCATCGTCATCGTCATCGTCATCGTCATCGTCATCGTCATCATGAATATCATTATCAGCGTTATTGGCATCGTTATCATCATCGTCATCGTCATCGTCATCATCAATATCATTATCAGCGTTATTGGCATCATCGTCATCACCATTGTCAGCTTCATTATCTTTGTCAGCTTCATTATCATCGTTATCATCATCATCATCATCATCATCATCATCATCATCATCATCATCATCATCATCATCATCATCATCATCATCATCATCATCATCATCATCATCATCATCATCATCATCATCACTATCACCGCCACCATCGTGAATGAGTCATCGCTTTCGCGGTCGGAGGGGAAAAATTGCTATAAAAAAAACCCCGCAAACCTATGTAATAATGGCAATGGAAAATTTTACTCGTTGCTTGTTGTATGCGCAGGAAATTCGTTTCCTCGTGAAAGTTTCTCGGATGTTTTGTTTTTCTATTAGTCGGGTAGGAAATAGGCGTCATTCATTCATCTCACGGTTGTTTGTTCGCTCTGCTTCAGGAAGTAACGATTATACTTACAGGAAATCTTCTTTATGCGCAAAAATCTGACCGTTTCTTCACTTCTCGTTCCGTAGCAAGCCAGCATTTTTGCCGTCTCAAAAATTATTGAAGAAACGTTAAAGTTTAAAAAAAATAAACACGAAGAAACGCTCAGTTGGTATTATACATACGTACATATATTGTGTCTCACGCGTGCACCATTTTGATACCGTTATAAATTGCATTGTTTCCTTATCGCATTCTGCATTTTTCTTACATCTGTTTCAATACGTCCTTATCGTGTTGCAACACGTGTATACCCGCCTACATTTATTGGCAAATATTGTTTTATCGGATGTACGGTGTAATCGAAAAAAACTAGAAAAAAAAAAGGAACGTGAGAGACAATAAAGAGAGACAAAGAAAATAAGCAGGAAACGTACACGATATGGATCGTTTCCGCAGTTGACAGTTGTAGAGGCAGATCGGATATCGGTCCACATGGTCGGAATGGTTGGATACAATCATCGGCTTGATTCGCAATTAAGAGAACTTGCCGAGTCGCGAGTTGGTTAATTAATTGCAATCTTACCGCGAATTACGGACGCATCGTAATTCGTAACGTATACCAGGTTAATCGGACTAGCTCTGCTTCTGTTATATCTTTGATCTCTCTTTGTCCTCGTCTCGCATTCCTCGCACTTATTACACGCGGAATTGAGTGATAAGGAGAAAGAAACTTTATCCACTGTATATTATATTTTATATATTATTTTGAATACTTTTTTTTATCGTTGTCCGTAGAGTGTAATTTGTTACACCTGCGTTCTCGGTTCAATTATCGCATCGCAATTGTGTTTATGCTTTAGACAATGTAGTTAGATTTTACTTTTTTATCCATGTATTTTAGAGTTTTAAAAATCATCTAGTTAATTGCACGAAATTGCCATTCACGCAAATATGTCAGAGAAACACTGGGATTTTCTATTCTTCGAAACGTTTCTCACTCACGTCTAAACTTGTCGTTAAATTTGTAATTTGTTCAAATAAAATTCACTCGAATGTTCAAGAAAATTTTATTCAAATCGTCGCGCTTGTGATTTGATTGGATTCGATATTTTCGTTCGACAACTTGTTAAATTTAATAACTTGAATTCGTTTTCTATACAGTTAATTAATCTTTTACAAACAAGGAATATTTATTAACCTGTACAGGAAAAACATTCGAATATCTATATAGAAATTATACGACTTATCAAAAAATGATTGTTCAGTTGTTAATGGATTGCACAGTGTTTTAAATAAACTAGGGTCATGAATCGAAGTTAATTTTTTTCCTACATCAAACATTGCTTTATGGTTGAGACAAGTCAATGGGACTAATCATCGTTGTTAATTTTTAACTCCCGAGGCGATAACCGATTTCTCACGGCAATTACCTGCAGCAGAGAAAGAGAGATAGGTATAGGAAGACGGACGGAGAGTTAGAGAGAGAAATTTTCTCTACTTCTCTCATTCTCTCCTTCTCTTTAACTTTATTCGCTGAATGGATCGACTGTGCAATCATCATCGAGCTCGCGTTAGTTAGCTGTATATATGTATATATATAATATACGTTTAGCCTACCTGTTTAAATTGCTCCTCCCGATCCCCTTGGTTCTCTTCGCTAACGAAGAAGACGCAAAGGAAGACTCGCAGCCGCGTTATGGCCGTAAAGTCGCGTCTCGGACACTAACTGCAGGAAACTCTTCTTGTTTCGTAAAGTTAGTCCCTGTCTCTAACTAGATGCAAGTGCAGGTGATCCAGGGTAAAGGATCTAGGATAATTGTAATCTATTCTTGTTTCCTTCTCAATTTCTTGTTTCTCACTGCGATTGGTCTGAAATTGAAAATTCGACGAGTAAGGATTAAGACGACGAGTAAGGAGAAAGAAAACGCGAAAATTTAACCTAAACGCAAAAGGTGAAATTATCTCGCGGGAGAGAAATGTACGAACTGAACGAGATGATAGTTTAGAAAGTGAGTATAATGCATACAGATGTATGTTTGAGATACCTACCGTGTAATAATGAATAGTAATGAAGAGGGATCGTTAAGCTGTGCCCAAATTGGCCGAACCATTCGACTCTCTGATCATTTGCCTGACCTTTACGTCTTACTTCCGTTTCGCCTTAGGCGGATTACCTATATAAGCTGCGGCCTTATTTCTATACCTACCTTGAAAATCACTAATAAAATGTAAATCAAAGGTATGGATGTCGGTAATGCACGGAGAGATACGAGACGAAAGAAACGCGGTGAGGGATTCTTCGTTTCTTTCCCTCCCGTTATCCCCCGTCGTATCTGGCGTCGTAAAAAGTCGACCAGGCTTTGAAACATTCTTCCCTGGAGCAAAAAAGAAAAAAAAGAAGACTTCTCATTTCCTAAACTTTTGCAGGATTCGCAAAGAAATATATGTAGATTCTGTTGGAAAGAAAACATGTATCGAACTTAAAAGCTCCATTTGTGGATTGCTCATTGTTAATACAATTTTTTGCTTTTTACAGAATATATCTTTTTTTTTTTTTTTCATCGGGGAATTTCAGACTTTTCACATGACCGCAACGCAAGGATTCTTGTAGGTACACGTTAACTAACTTTTCCGTATGCTGTTAAGTACTATCAGGTCTAAGAACGATAATTTAACATTCCTCTTCCTCGACAAATTGAACACGTATTACTTGGAAGAATTGAATCAACTCCAAACTGGCCAGTCTTAAAGAAAGATCCAAAATAACCGACTCGTTTATCGCTTTTTCCCTGTTCCGTTTAATCAGTGAAGTCTGAAACGTCGTTAGAAATTGTAAAAAGTGTATTATTTGCATAAATTTCATAAAATCGCTGTGAATATTGCAAAGAAACATCCGTTCTCGTTTCATCCCCAACATTTTGCTGAAAAATTTGTTCGTTTGTACGACGTATGTTATTCCATCGTCGCATCGTTATCACACATCGTACGTGCGGTCAGATGGTTTATAGTATAAACGTTCGAACACGACCGAGATTATCATTCGTGCGAAGATCGAGTCAGTTTTTATTAACTTACCTCGTATTACTGCCCTGGCGAGTAGCCTCGGTTTCCTGTTTTTGCGCTGGACGCGTCTAACAGGATGTGTGCAGTTCGCCTCGATCCTGCAGGAAGAATAACTTCAGGACGTAGGTATTTCCGCTCACTTTTTATCCTCACAATATTAGCAGCAAGTTGTTTAATACCTTACCTTCCTCAAGGTTGACGCGATGGGATATTTCATTCATAGATCGGGTGACGAGCGGTTGCAATGATTTCAAGCCGATTTCATCTTGATTAAAGTGATTTCAAACGATTTTAAAGCAACTGCTGTCCAAAGTGGTTTGCGATTTCAACAAGTAATTACATGGGCGGTTTTATTAGATTTATCTGATTTCAAAGGATCTCTTACGATTCCAAGAGAATTCATTTCATGCGGTTTCACCCGATTTCATGTGATTTTAAGGGATCTGATATGATTTCATGCGATCACATACGATTTTATGCTATTTCCAGCGATTTCAAACGATTTAAATCGATTTTTAGTGATTATACGTGATTTTACGTGATTTCGCGCGATTCTAAAGTGACTCCTTTCCAAAGTGGTTTGTCATTCAAACAAGTAATTACACGTGCAATTTCATAGGATTTCACGCAATTTCAAAAGATTTCACACTATTTTAAGTGACTTCATGCTACTTTAAGTGATAATATAAGATTTCTTGCGATTTCATGCGACTTCAAGGAATTTCATGCGATTTCATGCGATTTCAAGCAATTTCAAACGATTTAAATTGATATTAAGTGATTATGCGTGATTTTAAGTGATTGCTTTCCAAAGTGGCTTGTGATTTCAACAAGTAATTACATGGGCGATTTCATAGGATTTCACGCAATTTCAACGGATCTCATACGATTCTAAGTGACTTCATGCTACTTAAGTGATAATATAAGATTTCTTGCGATTTCATGCGACTTCAAGGGTTTTCATGCGATTTCATGCGATTTCATGGGACTTCAAGGTATCTCATGCGAGTTCATGCGACTTCAAGAGATTTCATGCGATTTTAAAGTTACTGATTTCCCAAGTGGTTCGTGATTAATACAACAAATGAATAACCCTTCGGGTTAATGTGTCCCTCGTGGCAACGCCATTTTCAGCTATTTCTTTTTGCATAAATCTGTGAGTTCAGTACGTAAGGCGCAAATTTTACGGCCTGCGGTTATTACTAGTGAACAACGAAGGTTTGAATGGGGTTTAGTGTATCTTTGATCACCCGTTGGTCGTTTCCTTCGAACGTTTTTACCTCCACTCCTCTCATTCTCTCCGCTCGTTGCCTTTTTTTTTTGCTCTTACAATATTTCCGATGAAACGGAAATCGCGCGAAAGACTCGAAGATCTCATGCGATGATACAGTTTCATCCCAAGTCGAAACGATTTCTGGCGCGATTTATCAAGTGTACTCGATGTTAACAATTTCCCGTCTCTTTGATGTCGCTCATAATTTTAAGGAACGTTCGTTCGTTCACTTCGTGTTATGAGAATAAATTGCGATGTCGTTAGTCAGTCAGCAACTCGGTCGGTCAGTCTTTGATTACGAAATACGTGCAAGAATGGCGCTAAACGTTCGTACGCTTAGGTAAAGAAAAATCCGGATGAATTTCGACCGTTATTTTCGGTGTCAAATTTATTTTATCGAAAACATCATCCGTCAATCCGTAAATAAATTCCACACGGTTAATTTCAATTAATTTAAAATCAAACTCGTACAATTACTTGTAAATGAAAAAAGTACATGATGTTTTTCGAAAAAAAAAAAAAAAAAAAAATTAAATACAAAAAAAGTTGTCAAAAATGTTTTTGCTTTTCTTTATCTTTAGGTGCGTGCTTTTTCTTAACGAGGAATCCATCGGCCGTAAAAACACGTTTCGTGTTATAAATCGTTTGGTGCGAAAGAAAACTTCGATATAAGGAGACAGGAAATAGTCTCAAACCACTAGGAATTAATTTTTCTATTCGATTTGCTTAATGGACCGCGTGAAAGCATCGACGCGTGAATAATAATACGCGTCCACGTTTATAATTTATTCCCCGTTTTTCGCCTTCTATTACAAACATAATGAATTAAAACGTTAATTCAATCGGTATTTGAATTATTAAAACTGGTATAATAAAAAGAGAAAATCACGTATACGTAGAATAAACTTGCATCTGTAATTCAATTACGTCCAAAAATCGATACGTTCATTCGACTGTTGTTTGAATATCAAATCATGCCGAACGGTCAAAGAAAGCTTAAAATCCTGGGACGTGAACTCGACTACACCGAATAGGTATTATACACTCGCCCACAAAACTTTTTACATCATTTACAATACCGTCTATTATACGTATATATGTATGACGGAAGTGCGCAGGTTGAACATTAAATTATGTTACTTTATACCTATTGTCGCATTATGGCTAACGGTCTGGGATTTTATCACGCAAAACAACGACGCGAGCACAATTTTCACAATTTTTAATAGAATCAATTACCATTGAATTTAATAAGTACCTAATTATAAATTCACGTGGCATCGAAATTTGGATTTCTATTATCCCGTTCGAAAATTGTCCGTCTGTTTATACGATGAAAATATTTCGTCCCGTTAACAAAATTTCAGAGTTAACATACACCCGACCAAATATTATTTTCATATATAACGTAAGATAATATGCACAAAACCTGCAAATTCACGTTTAAATTCTTTCGAAGCGGTGCTTGTGTGTGTAATTGCGTATGCATACGCATATAATTTATATAGCATTGCTCCGGGATCGGCTCGATGTCGTAATTCGTTCGTACTCGTGTTAAATAAATATTTACACATTGCAGGTGTAAACAGAGAGAATGAGAGGGAAAGAGAAAGAGAGACGATTCGCAATCGTTGCTGGGAATTACTCGTTGATAATTAATTTACGTATATTGATGCGATTCGTTTTGCCTAACCTAACGCAGATATTACAAATTGTTTACCTTCGCGTTTATTTACCCGGTTTAAAATGACGTTGCGAATGTTTTTTTTTTTTTTTTTTTTATTGCACCTCGTATTGTTGTTTGTCACTGATGTTTCAACGCAAATGAAATCTAGAACAAAATTTTCGCAAGGTGGAATTATTTGCATTGTTCACGGTATTATGCCTATAACTATATTTTCATTTGTAATCATATTTTATACAGATTGTATTTAATTTTATTATACAATATACGAGTACTATAACATCAGCGATTCTTTTTTTATTCGATCGGGTTGCAAATATTTTATGCTTTTTTTTTTCTTTTGTCAGGTAACCCAATTGTTGGAACAGACAAGTTTTCAACTTGGCTATAATTATACGTATGTATATGTATATATATATGCATAGTTTGCTGGCAAATTTCTCAGTATTTTCGTTTATAATATGGAAATTATGATGATAAAATTATAATTGCGTGTGTAGACTTTTATTACACACGTATTGCGGACGGTGTAAATTTCGCTAAATTTCATTTGGGCGTTGAGAAATCGGTGAAAAAATTTCTTTACCCGTTATCCCTCGTACATTTATTAGGTACCTTATCATATGTATGCTAAAACCATAAATACCCGGCTATGGTGGCAAATTGGAAGAGATGTAAACTTGCGACCAGCAACTTACTTACTGCAACTTGTTTTTTTTTTTTTTTTTTCTACAATAATACCGTACCGATTGTAAATCGTAATACAGTTGCTGACTAATGAAACGTCGGTTTCGCGATTCGCGTCAAGTTTCTAATTACGAAGAAGTTACATAATCGAGCTGCATAAACTTGACTAATCGTAAAAACGGATGTTATGTCAATGTCGCATTTCTGTTATCACCTCATTTTTTCGAATCACGATTCAACGAGTCAGAATGTTATTTTGACAAATGGATTGGATAATAATATTTCCACCCTAGAGGTATAAGAAAAAAAATAAAAATAAATGAATAAAAATGAAAAAACAATCAGTTCTTACCATTCAACGCGCGTAAACTAAATAATATCTTTCATTTTTTGTTTCAGGTATGCATTGGACTGGAAAATGTGTCTAAGATGTCGTAGATTCGTACATTACGGAGAGTGAGTATTTGAATCGAACGATTTGAAACGCTGGAGTGACTTTTAATTTTCATCTTTTCCACCTGTTTTGAAAGGGTGACGCGAAGCTTTTTTCGGCTACAATGCTGACGCCGCAAAGTTACACCTCTGGTTTTTGTTATACGTGGTTTCAGTCCGTCACCCTTGACTCGCAGTTCTACCTCGTCTCTTCTTCTACAGCTTTTCTTATCCCCCGCAAGGAGGGGCCGTTAGAAGAACTAAGCGTTTCAACCCAGTCATCCCGTCTAATTTAATTTTCATCGAGCTCTAACGGGGCAGGGTTGAAGTTCCCAAAACGCCAAATTCCGAATTTTCTCGTGGTGAAACTCAAGGTAAACGAATCAAACTTTGGCGATACATCAAAGTACCGAAAGTGCAAAATTCCAAAGGACAAAATGCCGAAAAGACGTAACTCCGACAAATTTAAATTTTGAAAGTGTGAAAATGAGAAAGTTTTCAAATCTAAAACATCGAATTTCTGGCTCGGTGAAATTTCACCACTTTGATATATTTCTTTGTTTTGGATTTTCGATATTTTTACGTTCGAAATCCTGGTCATTCTGATTTTCGGATTTTTTTTTACTTTTTCCACCCACTCGTTGAGTAAACGATGCCTCGCGAGCATATTTCAATTTTCGGCATTTTACTCTATCGAAACTATAATTTTCCGAATCTTGCATTTCGGAATCTTGAGCCGTCGTGTTTCCGACAATTCGAAACTTTGTCGTTTCTTCAAAGTTCGATTTTTTTACTTCAAGTTTCGCCACCAAACAATTCGGAATTAGGCTTCTATTACTTATATTTACGTGCTAAAGTTCTTTGCCGGAGTTTTTTTTCTCCCCTCCTTCTGATTTCTCGAACATTTAATTCACGTGTATCGTGTAAAACTTTGTTTCCGAATACAACGATTGATCCCTTTATCGCACTGCGGTGGATCTGACATTATATCGCAAAACAAAGAAAAAAAAAAAAAATCTAATCGTAAGAATCACGGAGATGATTTTTACTGTTAAAAAATTTTTTACACCCCAAGAAGACGACTCTTGATTTTTGTTTCACTTCTGCTGACGAAAATTAACTACTGAAATTTATTTTTTTCTTTACGCGACTTTCATCGAGATGTGTATTTTTCTTTTCTTTCGAAAATCAATTTGCAACGCCTGGATAAAATTGCGTCGTTTTTACGAAACTAGCTGCTACATGGGGGATACAGATGGGTAAAATACTTGGGCATGCCCACGCGTTTCTGTTTGATACACAAAGGCCGTTTGAAAATGTCGTGTGTTATATACGCGCGCATGGTTGAATGTTGAAAGGGCGAGCCATAAATATTAAGCAAAGTTCAAGTGAAACCGACCTCAAGCTATAATCGCGTTACGTGCGAAGAGGAAGAGAAGAGAGAGAGGGAGGGAGGGAGGGAGGGAGGGAGGGAGGGAGGGAGGGAGGGAGGGAGATAGGAGAATATGACGTTTTTTTACATTTTATTATTCATTGTTACGTTATATCGAGAACCAGTTTGTAAAAGCCGTTAGTTACAGTACCTAACTCTCGTAAAAGCTAATGGCACTTACATTGCTACTTTATTCACTCATGGGTTGACTTTTATTTACGAAACAAATTGCTTTTCCAAAAGTTGGTAAATTTTTTTTTTTTTTTCTTCTTTTTTTTTCCCCCTCACATTCCGTTACACCGTGTAACGTACAGTTTCGAATGATTTTGAAAAACTCTTCGTTGTAATTTCATTATCAATTGACACGTGTTTGGAATTTATCTTACACTGGGTTTTTTTTTTTTTTTTTTTTTTTTTCACTGCAAGCTGCAAGATCCTTATGACAGACTTTCAACCGTGTTCAAAAAAAATATTTTACTAAAAAAAAAAGTTTTACCTATTGCGTTTTATATCCGTGATTCCGATCAAAGTAAAAAAAAAAGCTTCTCGAAAATTTATCTCCAATAGCCAATCGGATTTAGATTTTTTGATTTCTGATCATTGGGCGCGAAAAAAATTATTTCTCTTAAATATTCTTAATAAGAAGGAGGGGGGGAGTGGGTGGAAGAAACCTTACCGACTTTACGATCGATCGGTGATTGTTGGTTTTTTAAAAAAAAAAAAAAAAAAAAAAAAAATCGGCCGGGAGAGGAAAAAATTACGAGCTCAATTGATATTCTAACGCACTTTGAAAAAGTGAATGATTGTTTTCGAAAAAAGGTTCAAAACCAAACCCATCGGAGTTCTATTAAAAAAAAAAAAAAAAAAAAAAAAAACACCCCTTCCCCCCTTTTTGGGCAACCATCGTAAATATCATATCAGTGAAAAATCAGATCTCCCCAAGTTCTTAATTGTTGAATTTCAGTTTTTTCTTTCGACACCTTTTGTCATTTTTGCGACGCGCTCTAAAAAATTTTCTTCCGCTCCAAAAGCAACGTGCGTTTATAATGGTGGGTTTGAAAAGGGAAACTCCAAGTTCAGCTCTGATAGAGTCATGATCTATGTGGTTAAGACTATGGTTTATGGGTTAAGCAAGGTCAGCACAACATCGTCCGTCCTCTGCTTAGCTCGTTGGCGTAAAGCGTATCACACCGTACGGTAAGTTAGCACAGTTCACGTTTATGCTAACCTAACCTAACCTAATCTATTGTCTCTCAATCTGGCTCACACCCACGCGAGTTAATGACACCGGACGGTAAATCCTCGCTTCCCATTTCTCGTCTTCGCCAGACGGCCGAAAAACTCGACGAAATTTATTCCGTTTCTTGCCATTAAAACGCTTTTTACAGGTCGATTATCCCGATTTAGAAGATGGAACGTCCAGCAGGTGGTTTCCGTTTGTTTGCGGTATTTTCGTATGAATTACAAGCTTTGACGGTATCGTCGTAGAATAAACAATATACGAATTTAACCCTTTGAGTCACACGTTATTGTACAGAATCAATTTTCATAACAAGATAGTATTTTATGGTTTTTGAGGTCGCTGATTAGAAATCTGAAATGATATTTCAAAAATTCAAGATGGCGGATCCAGTATAGTGAATACAACATGGCGGACGAAATTTTCGAATTTGATAGAATGTGGTTAAAAAATTCTATGGAGGGGTTTTCGGGATCGTTGATTGGATTCGCCATGGTGAATTTTCGAAATGTTATTTCAGATTTGTAATCAGTGACCCCAAAAACCCCTGTATCAAATTTTTTCTTCGGATTCGATCGAATTTGAAACTTTGGTCCGCCATATTGGATCCGCCATCTTGAATTTTTTATATCCGATTTCAGATTCGCAATCAGTGACCCAAATAACTTGTCATTCATGCAAAACACGCATACGTAGGTATAGAGGGATAATTTTCTCGGAAACAAATTATTTCTTCAATTTTCACAATTTTTTTCAATCAATTTGCTTCTATCAATAATAATTTACATTGCATCGTAACAATTACTCTCGAGTATTGAAAACCTATTCGTATACTATTAGAAATAGCAAAAAACCAGCAAAAAACCGCAAAGAAATACGCTGTAAAGTTTTCGAAATATATAAAAAAAAAAAAAATATAAAATAGGTGAATAAATGTCTCTCTCTTTTTCGCATGGTTATAATTTATGCGGAGTTAATCATTGCGCGTATAATTGAGTAGTTTTTTCATTGAAATTGAAGATAACGTATCGTGATAAAATGAGTTTCGAATTTCAGCCAATCGAATCAACCGATCTTCTCAACTCTAAATTAATCTTAGTTTTTCAATACGGCCAGTCACCAAATTTTTGGTATCCCGTCGTTTTCGATTTCTTATTACGTACAGCAATACCTGATATATTATATTTGGAAATTCAATCATTTGGCAAAGCATGTGATCAGTACTTACGGTATCAAGCAGAGAGAAGTAAAACCTTCTTACCGAATCAGTCGTCTCATGGTTGTGAAAATTTAACGACTTTGAAACGTAGGTGGGTGCAGTAAACTGCAGTGGAGGTTGCATTCTTGTCTCGTCACTTGGATCTACGTTTGCCAAATGAAAATTTGAACTACGAATCGACATTTTTGCTTTGAAACTCAAGTTTGAAACTCAAGCGTTTAAAGTATGGTCAAGTGCTTTCAAAATTTGGCAAAATGAATGAAATCTTGGTAGAAAAGATGCGATCGTTATTTCGATAATTCAATTTTCAAAAAAAAACTGTATAAATAGAAATAAAATGTTTGACTCGCTTTCATTTCAAATAATATATCGGAAAATTTATATCTACATAGTCTTGATTGTAGTAACGAAAATTCATTTGAAATATATATATATATATATATTTATATTCTCATTACAATAATCCTGAAGCCAAGCAACAGGTGTCTTGGCTAGCGATCTTGTGTTTCAGCATTTGAATATAAAGATTTCGTCTACGAGATTTATAACCGATTATTATTCTTGTCAGGTACAATATCCCGCGCTAATACCAGTTCTAATCCTCTTCAACCTTCCTTATTTTCATAACAAAATGCCTGCAATGCGGACGGATAATACCCGACTTGGAACTTTTCCAAATCCATACCCGATCACCAGAATTTTGGTGCAATTAATTTGGTGATATTTGTCATTTACCACCTGTGGCGTCATCGACACATTTCGATTTATTTATTTATTTATTTATTTATTTAACCAATTGCGTTTTAGAATAATTTTTTTTAAACGTATTTTATAATCGACGAAAATGATACTTGAAAAATAGAGTTCGAAAAGTAAAAAACTATAAAGTCAGTTTAATCGAATTTTATTCAATGAATATCTCCTCAAAACATCGAATTGCTACAGATCTATTAATAAATTTACAAAGCTCACATTATGTTTCTATTTCTCAATGTCTATATCAAACTTACTTGTAAATAGCAAAACTTACTCGTATTTCGAAATCTTAGTTAGTTCCTTCAAAATCGAAAATTACGAAAATAGTGATTTTTGTCCCCAATGTTTCGTCATGATAACGTTACAAACTTTAGTCTTGTAATTAATTTACAGCCAAAAAAAAGTTACCGTACACAAAAATGGGGCGAACGATACACGATTTAGGATTGAAAAAAAAAAAAACGATCGTTTGATAAAGGTTTTGTACAAAAGAGATTATCACAGCATAGGAATATAAAATTCTCGTAAATACTCAACGTACGTCTATAAATTCACAATAAAGTTTCGATCTTTGGCCAACTTTCTTGTAAATCCGAATCAATGGACGATAATCTTCAAATTTGTAATCTCGGTGTTTTTGTTCAAAAATTTCGAGGTCCGATAACGGGGCGGGTTTTTTAAATTTCGAATTTGAAAGCTTCCGAATGCGCCAAAATTGAGAGTAAAGAAATCAAACTTTGGCGAGACATCAAAGTTTCGAAATGACAAAATGCCGAAAGCGCGCAAATCTGACAAATTGAAGTTGAAATGAGAAAATTTCAAAATCCAAAACATCGAAATTCCAAATAATCGAAGGTTTTAGGTTCTGTGATTTTCTGGTCTGGTGAAGTTTCACAACCTTGATCTTTGATTTCTTTGCTCCAAGTTTCGCCACCAAATAATTCGGAAGCTTTCAAATTCGGAACCTCATCATTACTGATTGCACAGCAGTAACGATTGCGGACACCGAAAGACCTCGAGATCTTTGGCTTTAAATCACTCCTTCCCTGATTGCGGCGATCGGTTTGATTACCCTCTGGGTGTATAAAAGTGGCGGCACGGGTTTCTAATAATACAGAAGCCGATCCGCGACGTCCCGGCAGACGTCCAAACGCCCACGCAATTCCTACCCAACTTCACCCCGTTATTCCTGTGCCACAAGATCAGACCTCTCAGATCTTTCTCTCTCTCAACTTCAGTGTGACTCTGAACGGCGCGGCGATCCAATCGTGTGAAAATTTTTTTCTCAATTTCGAGTAACTTGACTATTGTACCAATTAAACATATAATTTCTTGCTCGTTAAGTACGTCATTGTTCAATTGACTAGTCGCAGACTTCAGCGTGTAATTCGATTCGCTTTCGTCGATTTTCTTTTTCCATACGCTGTTTTAAATTTCGAGTATTCAACAATATGGGAAGGGAGCCTCAGTATTAGCTTGAAGGGATTTATGTTCATTCCTCGTAATCGCATCAGCCTTTATCGGTCGGATTTTCAATTCGTCGACGCAGTTTCGTCAAAGTTCAGCCCTTAGCAGCTACCGTAAAGCTGTCGAAGCGAGGAATCGATTGTGAGAGAAATTTTGTTTTTTCAATCTTTGTTTTCTCACTTTTCCCAGTGATTAAAAGTGCGCCATAACGGATAAATCAGACTCGGAAACCCCTGCCGAAGCTGCAGGGGTGCCATCCCTTCGCTTCGAGGGATATGTGGACAGGTAAAAATATTTTGCAGAGAGAATTTTATGGTTGGCAGACTTTCGGAGGCAAAGTCAAAATCACTTTCTTATCCATTGTCAGTTCATTTTTTCGCCATCTTTTTTCTCATCGTGTGAATATTGTTCTAGAAGAACAATATTGCACTTTGTAACTGGTGTATTATTACCTTTCTTGCTTTTTCAATCGATTTTGATTTATTCTTAACCAGCATTTCTTGGTGTCTGACGTAACGAACGTTCTATCGAATGGATTACTTACAACAATTATGTAATTTTATTATTACCGTTGATTAAAGAAAATTTGCCAAATTCTGTAAATTTTATGAAAAAATTCCAACTCCTGCCAAAAACTCACGCGCTGTTCCAATTTACTTTGTCTAAAATTAACTCAACCCATATTCAAGTCTTGAAGTTACGTATGTGTGTATATGCGTATATATGTGTATAACGTATACTATTGTGAGAATGGCTTCGAACTTTTGTTGGCATGACTGACACTCCAAATAATATAATACTCGCATAAATTACGTCTCCGTGAGTGTTATAATATTATTGATGAGATTTTTTTCCCAAAAGTATAACTTGAAGGTCTCTACACTGAGAAAAATGTCATTTGTTACAGTAACTAGAAAAAATCGGTAAAACAGGTATCGTTAAAAAAAAACTGTTTGATTATTGTTGAAATTGTGAAAAACGAGGTACGCCTAACCATTTTGCGCTATCGTCGATCCTTTTTTGGTTATTGCAACGCAAAATCAGACTGTTCGGTTTACTTTACTTTTTTAGTTAAACAAGGCTTTAACGTCAATTTATTGTTGCACGAGCAAGAAAATCTAGTAACAGTGATCGTAATGAGAAAGAATAGTAACGGATACTAGACTTTCCGGTAACGGCTATAAAACTATTTTTCATTTTTTACCTAGAATTACATTTTTCGATTGTGATAAAAAATGAAAATAATTACGGACTTAGCGGTAACCGGAACTAAAAATTCTCTCAGTGGTACGATACAATTTACTTTGTTTTACTTTTCCAAATTTGCCTATACAATCCTGCTTAAATAATAATTTTCCGTATAATTTTATTATAAACGCAGTATCACCGACAAAATGTAAAACAAAATTTGTAAAAATCCAAGTATATAATTTTCTGAACATAACGGTTCGTCGAGTTTGATACGAAATATATCTCAATTTTGCACAAAACAAAAAAAAAAAAAAAAAAAAAAAGAAGAACATTCGAATGTTTCTAAAATTTTCTGCACTTTGCGTATTCCTGGGCGAATTTTTTGCCCACGCAAATATCAATATTTCGATTTAGACGAGCCTGAAACGAGATGCGTGTTGTAGAGAGAAGAGGAAATGGGAGATTTGTGAGAGGTAAAGAAGCCTGGGATGTTGTACAGATTCTCCGGGCCAGAACCGCGCGTGGTTTCAAACTCCTTTGCGCAGGGACTCGCTCGATGAGATTCGTTTACGTTAGGTCAGGCTAGACCGACGAAGTAGCCGCAAGGTTGCCACGGTCAACGGAGAAAGTCCCATTCATTCTGGCAACTATAGGTATTCGGTAAAACTCGCCTTCGAGACGATGTCGGCGATGAAAAGAACCAGCGTCGATGATGCGTCGCGTCTACGGGGCTGGAATTCCAAATTTTGAAAACTTTCAAAAGCGCCTGATTCCGAAGTTTTTTCCGGCGAAACTTGAAGCGAAGAAACAGAACCTTGGCGAAATGTCAGCATTTCGAATGATTCAAAACCCGACGTTCAAAGTTCCTGAAGTGCAAGTGTAAGGAAATTTTGAACGATCCAAGATTTTTCGGTTTTGTAAATTTTTTGCTCGGTCAAATTTCACCACTTTGATTTTTCTTCGTTTCGGAACTTTGCTGTATGGTAAACTTGAATTTTTGGAATCATGCATTTCGAAACTTTGAGCTGTCGCGTTTCCGATCATTCGAAATTTTGCTGTTTCGTAAAAGTTTGATTTCTTGACTTGTGAGCATCGCTGTCAAATAATTCGGAATTGGGCGCTTTTCGAATTTCAAGCTCGCTCCGAAATTCGAAGTGCGAAGATTGTAGAATAAATGTAGCTGAGATCAATCGAATCGAATATTATGAAATCAATATCACCTCGATATGGAGAAAAAAAAAAATAGATTTTCACGGAAAAAACTTAGTTACCGAAAATTTTTTAATAATCGCATCAATTTGCCTTTGTTTTAATCAAAAATTAATGTCAGGTGACTTGTGTAGACTTGATTTACAAACGCAACGAGCTTATTTTTCATTGAAATTGAATAAAGTATGAAAATTTGGCATCAACAAAAGGTTCTCGATGACGTAAACCATCTCAGAGCGTTACAACTACTAAACTGTATCGATAAAAATTCACCGGCTTCAATTTTTTTTTCTCTGTCAAGGGAACAATTCTTCTTTGCACGAAATCCATCACAATTAGATTCATTTATGGTTTCTAAATTTCTGTTTTTTAATTATTTCGTTATGAATTCTTGAACTTTAAACATTTATTCCTCTATACGTTACGTAGGAGAAATCTGGAAAATTTATGGGCTGCAAGAATGATGTTGAAAAAATGTAAACAAGTAAAACCTCTAATTATGGCACAGCAGTAGCAGGGTCAAAGGCAATATTTTTGAAAGGTTTAAATCGCGTTCAAATACGAGAACCTTGTTCGTAGTAAGATATTATTTTGACTCGACGTATAGTTTGATATTTTTTATTCTCGTATTTTATCTATACATACTTATACCTAGATCTTTCTCCCACGCAACTTGTGAACCGCGCTTTGCAACATCTGTCGAGAGGCCAAAGATACAATTCATTTTTACCGATCCAGAACAACGATCGGAACGTTTATTTATTTATTTAACTTTATTTTTGTAGTTATATTTAATTCGTGAGAAACTTACATACACAAGATGTATTTGAGAAAACATCCGTCTTGATGGTATTTTTGTTATTCATTCTCGGGATGAATTTAATACTTGCAATTTTGGACGTCAGTTTTTTATATTGATTTTTTTTTTCTTACATGCAACCCCGTTCATCTCTATAGAATAATCGCTTCCCATATGCAAAAATATGCAGATATTCACGACTGGTTGACGTGAATTTCGTTGTACGGATTCTTTTTTTCATTTGTCTCATAATTCCTATGAAAATTTGTGTGGACGATTATTTTTTGATTTCTTCAATTTGTACATTTCTGCTCTGTGAATAAATCCAACGAATGTCCTGAAAAAAAAAAAATTTGAAGACTTTGACTTGTATTGAAAGTATTGTTCCGAAGTTCCCAAAGTCTAATTCCGAATTATTTGGTGGCGAAAGTTGAAGTAAAGAAATCGAATTTTGAAGAAACGACAAAGTTTCGAATGGTCGGAAACCCGACGGTTCAAAGTTCTGAAAATTCAAGTAACGATAGAGCAAAGTTCCGAAAACAAAGTTCCCGAAGAGGAAAATTCTGTAAAGTAAAGTTTCGATAGGGTAAAATTCCGAACATCGAAATATACTTTCACAGCCTAGTTTACTCAACGAGTGGGTGCAAAAAACCAGAAAAAACTGAAAATCAAAGTTATCGGGATTCCGAACGTAAAAATATCGAAAATCCGAAACAAAGAAAGATCAAAGTGGCGAAATTTCACCAAGCCAGAAATTCACGGAGCTGAAAATTTTTCATCATTCAGAATTTCGATGTTTCAGATTTTTAAATTTTCTCATTTTTGCCCTTTTAGAACTTTGAGCGTCGGGTTTCGGACCATTCAAAACTTTGATGTTTCGTCAAAGTTTGATTTCTTCACTTTAAGTTTCGCCATGAAAAAATTCGGAATCAGGCGCTTTCGGAACTTTTCAAATTCGGAACTTCAACCTCGTCCAGCAAAAGAATCTCGTTTCTTTTTCCTGGAACACCTCGAGCATTTCGAAATGCTGAATCACGGTGACATTAGAGATTTTCTCCCTTTCTTTCTCTTCTTTTATTCGAAAACACGTCGGGACCAATTCCTCCAGCTTTAAACTACGAAATCTTTGACGCGCACCTGAACCTGCATGGTTTCTTCTTATCGGTCAATGAAGTAGCTGCTGCAATCATGTGAAGAGTGATGCAAAACGTGATCATGAGGAACAACACGACCCGTGATTCCATTATTTCCGCGTTTCGGTCCGACGTCACGTTCCGTGCAGATATATATATATATATATACATACGTAACACATGTTTTTACGTCGGGGAAAGAAATGAGGAAAGTTGAGAAGACATTCGCGAAACTTGAAGATTCTTATCGTTGTTGACCTCGTTCCCGGATTCTGATAATCGCTGGCACAGTTCATTTATTTTAATTTCCCCTCATTCTTTTTTTTTTTTTAACTTTCCCCTGAACGATGTAAACTTTTGTTATTCGCAAAGCACAAAATTCGACAATAATAAGTAAGTGAGTATTGCAAGCACTGCAATAATTGTTTTTTTTTTCTTTATCCATTGTTTAACATATTTTTTCGCAGAAGCAAGAAATCTTTTCTTCAGTATTTTTTCGTCAATTTTTTTACTAGGTAGTTACTCATTGAGATGATTTTTCTTAAAAATTATACAAGAAAAAAAGAAATAGCCAAATTATGAACAATCAGAGTTTCGGATGCCGATTTTATGTTTGAAATTGCTTCAAAATGGTTTAAAAAATATAGTAGATTCGTTCGATCAACTCGGCAATGAGTCATTTCATTCGGTAAACTATTCTCTACGATTCTGGTTGGACTGGTTTTGTTCTTTTTTTTTATCAGGTGGATATCGTTAAATATTCAATTTTTCGCACTCAAACGGATATTGATTTTGGTCAGCGCATAGAAATTTTAAATCAAGTCTTCAGAAAAGGAAAGAACAATCTCTTCCAGAAGATTTGTGAAAAATTCAGTTTCCCAACAAAATGAGTCAGCGAGGAGTGAAATCGAACGAATCTTTCAGATTTTGAATAATTTTCAAAGCAATTTCATTTGATAAGTTTATATCCATCCTCTTGTTCATTATTTTAGTATTTTCTTCCCTGCACCTTGAGGACAATCTTCGCAGCTTACGAATATACCGGGACAATCTCTTGAAACTTGAAAATCGACCGCGCATGCGCGAGCTTCATCGCATGTTCGCGCAGGCTGGCCATCCCGAGTTTCAGCTGTCAAACTCTGTTTCTGCCGGCGACGTAGCTGATACGAATTTTCGAGGTTAGAATCTTAAATAATTGAGATGGTGACTCGGAAAGGTTTGGGGAAGCGTTTGTTATCGGGTCGGAAAGTTGATTCTTCAAAGAACGGTCGGAATTTAATGCTTACGCTCTTTGAAAATTCAAACGTACACATTTTGCGTAGGTTGGCACGCCTGCATCGCAGACAAGAATATCGCCGCGGGAAGATTTCGCCGACCAATGAGATTGAATTATTTGGCGCATGCGCGGTTGATATTCAAGTTTCAAGAGATTGTCCCGGTTTATTTATATTCATACCGTTGGATCGATGAATACTCAATGTGCGGTTGTTTCTTAATCAAATTGCCACAAAGTGTATCGATATATATTCCCAACCCACCAACTTCCACAATTCCAAAGGAAATCGTACACGAATTTTCCTTATTATTATCGCCATTCTCGTAAAGTAGAGCCGACTAATCACGTGCAGGGTGATATGCCTAAGCGTGTAAGGAACGTACGTATTAATGGACGTATCTCGAGTGTGGAGGAAGCAACAGGAATACTGCGCACAAGGCAGAGTCCAACGGTCGAGACATTCCAAGTCGATGATACTCTGCGCTAAATTCTGAACTCCGGCTCTCGGCGTTTTACTCTTCGTCCCATGATTGCCGTTTCAGACTGTGTCTCTGAAGCAGCAGTTTCTCTTCATCTCGCGGTTATTCTTCCTTCTTGACGCAACGGGCCAAACGACTGCCTGCGGAAGCATAAAAATTCTCGACTAAACGATTCTACGGCTGCAGTTCTGGGCTCCCCTTTTCCCGTATAGCTGCAGGGACAACGAAATTGACTTGGACTCGGAAAAAAATTTCATCTTAACGACCAAAATTTGGTCCCGGAAACGAAATTTCAGGATCGATATACATCCGATCGATACATTATTTCGCATATAATCAAAAAGTTTGGTTGATTTTACAGTGCGTAGTAGACGAAATGTTTAAATAATTTTCTGTGTGAAAGACAAAGTTTCGCACCACGAGGCCCGTAGATTCTGTTGCGACTGCGAAATCAGATCTACACAGTGAAATTATTTTGCAAAGATTGATAAATGATTGTTTTATTCTTGTGATTTGATAAATTATCGATTGATTGTAACTTATGCTCTGTGAATTAAGTGCCGTGTCAAACAATGACAAAGAAATATGCCATTGTTGATTTACGGGCTGATTCAACGAATCCCCTGTTAATAACTGCTCGTTTTACTTATCTTGCTAGAAAGAATTTTTAACGCATCACGGAGAGTATTTTGACACTTGAACGAAAAAAAGATTTGTTGATTTAAAATATTATTTCATAGCGGCAATCAATTAGCAGCTCTCATGATTTCGTAAATTTGACTAATCTTTATCCACTGAATAGATTTAGCCGCCTGTATGAAGCGATTTAGTTGAATCTACCAGAGGGTATTCAATATTTTGATAAAACCATGAAAAAATTATTATTTCATCAAATTGCCCGAGTTAAAATCGAGATCTCGTATTCATTAGTATATTTTATTGAATAAATTTTTTTTTCTTGTCATTCTGGAACTATTATTTCATTGATTTTCGTATTTGCAACAAAATATTAAGTGTTCCTACGAGAAAATTTTACCCCAGAATGCGTCTTTAAATTTTTTTTTATTTTTTTCAATAAGCTACCATTTTTCTTTGAGTCTGACTCGAGGAAATGACTGAAACTGAAACGTCGAGGAGACCAGAAAAGCAAACACTTAACGATAAATAAATCTTTCACCATTTTTTTTTACTCACTCCATTTCGATTTCTCTGTTGGTAAAATACCGCGTCGTCGTTTTTTTCGATTCTTCCATTTTCTCAGCTGATTATTATACCACGTGAAATGAGCAAAATTTTCATATGCACTACGTAATGCGACGAGTTGTTTCAGTTATGATACGAAAAGGTGGAAAAATTAAATTCTACAAAAACATGTTGAACTTTTTGAAAATTTTCATATAATCCATTTAATTTTCTTCTTTCGAAAATAGTTGTCGACGATATTGACAATAAATTCTAAGCACCATCTTCCTGATATACTTGAAAATCTTTGGCTGATTCTTGCCTGATTCACATCCAAAAAGGTAAAAAAAAAAAAAAAAAAATGACAGCGTGGTTTGTGAGGTTTGTCGAAATGACGTTCGATCCGTTGCTTCGTTCGCAGGTTCGTTTGAACGAGAGAGAAAAAGCGAGGAATCTCATCCGTTAATGATGAAACGACTCGACTGGCTTTGCGCGTTGAATAGGAAAATTTATGCATTTCGATTTCGCCATTTTCCGAAGAGGTAAACGCGTGTAAAAAAAAAGAAGTCGGGGGCAAAGGTCAGTCTGAAAAAGGTTCAAGGGAACGTGACTAAAACATGAAAATACGAGACACGTATACCTGGCTCGCTCTCTTCTCCTTATTACTCATTTGAATACAATGAATTTATCTTGCTCTTCGGCCCAGGTGGGCATTATCACTCGTGCAGGGGTCCCATTGGGCCCCGATTCTCCCGAAGCAAAATACAGGGGGACAGCGAGAAAAGTTCTCTCCTAATTACAGACGATGGTTCTCCAAACCATCTTCCGCGAATCACTCGTATTCACTTTGTTGGGAGTTAATTTAGGCCCAAAGTATGTCCTTCTGAAAATTCGTTGCTTTCGGTGATTCGATTGGTCATTTTACGTCCTTTCTTCGTTCTTCACACTCCCTACCCGACTATCAGACTCGACAGTATACAGTCGATGTTCCACCACCGTCACTGACGTTCCGTCGATGTATCCAGTAAATTTATTAGTGTTATAAGAGCGTTCCGCACGCGAGAATCCAGGTAGAGTAATTATAAAGTATATAGTTCGTTAACCTTTGTTATACGCCGATGAGGAAGTGGCGATCGTTTTTATACCAATTGATCAATTTCCAAATTCAATTTGGGCCAATAGACGTTGGAGTGTGAAAAATGTGTTTAATAATCGTCGCGTTAAGTTGTGCTCTCTGTGATTCGACGTGTTTCACGTTACGTGATCGATGCGGAAAATTATTATTACCATCGTTATTATTGTTGATATTATTACTAAACGCATTTTGTATAATAGTGTTAAACGAAACATTCTCACCACGCTACTCCCCGTGTTCTCGTTCAGTGATTTATTCTCATGACTCAACTGACGTCGCTAGCGCCACAAAACGACGCTATCTTGATTTATCATTTTAATTAATTTTCCCTCCGTACCTCGTCGTCATCTTTTTTTTCACATCCTCCAATTTATTCGTTACTATATGGAATACGGTCAACGGATCATCAGCAGCGCAACCGCACGATTATCGTTCACGCAAAAAATACTTTTTACGTGGATAAGTGACAGGTTAGATATGTATCGGTTTTGACGACCTTAGACGGAAAGAAAAATATTTTAGATCTTACATCTCATGTGGTAAATGTACGAACAGCACTATTTTGGCGTTAAATTTACATCAATGGTGGCAAGATTTGAAAATCCTATAACAAGAGTTACAGAACCAATAGCAAAAGTTAAACTATTTTTGTATCGATCAACCGCAAGTAGATTGGACCCCAAGCAAATGCATAACAAATGTAAAATCTATGTAACATTTTTTTTTTCCGAAAAATTATACCAGTTGTGACCCATATTTGTCAGGTCTAGTCGGATTTTATTCTTACCAGTGACACAGAGGTCCTTTCATCTGCGCAATGACCATTTTTATTTAACGATGCAGTGTGCCAAACATTGAAAATACCATCCAAACCTTGTCCGATGTCGGATTCTAGTCGCGAGACATGTCGTATACTTTTAACTCTTGACACTCGAGTATCTGTCCCTTGAAACAATTCCGAGAGAAAAGTTACCGAGTCCTTTATCAACTTTCTTCGTTTCAGCCTCAGCGAGTGTTACTTCGCGGGAAAGGGAGCCGCCTTGGTCCTTCCTCCGAACGAGAGGGCGCGACCATCGCGACGGGTGTCTTCGGCGGGATGTGACATTCAGCAGCACCTGCAGTCCATGTTCTACCTCCTCCGACCGGAAGAGACTCTCAAGATGGTGAGTTTGCCAGATAAATATTGTGCGGCTGGGTAATTGTACTCTTAGGAATCCATTAGGCGCATCGCCTCGTTCCAGACGTGAAGAAAAAGCGTTCATAATACCCGTCCTAAGTCGTGTCTTTTGAAAAAGTGCCGCATGTCCTGATGCCTGTCCTTTGCAACATCGTGCAATGGGTACAAGGCATGTGTGGGCGAATGGACTGGTGGGTGTTGGGCACACGATACTTGTGTAGTCCAGGAAGTGCCGAGAGTAATGAAATAAACAGCATTACGCTTAAGTTTAGAACGGCAATCATTTTTTTAATCAATGCTACAATTTTTACATCCATTACGAATCCATTCGACCTCATCGCACGGACTCTAATGTCACAATTAGAATACAATGTTTTAATTATTTTTTACCCGACATGGTTTTAATTTGTGGTTGCAGCCTCAGTGCGGATGATTTTGTTCTCTGCACATAAGTTGTAAACAAAATGAAAACAATTGATAAACAGTTGTAAAAGCTATTTATAGCGTTTTAAGATTTAATTCTACCTCTGAAGTATCGATAGATCAATTCTGCGGGATTAGCAGAGAGAGAAAGTTGTTTATAGAACCTCCAGAAATTTGGATTCAACTCTTCAAGGAATCCTACCGTTGGAGTTGCACTTACACACTTGTAAAAAATCATTATTTTGAGATATAGATAAGAGTTCGTGATAATTTTATAACTTACGAGTAACGCGCTGTTGTTGAAATTTGGTAATTTAACTGCGAGTGTTGAGAAACATACGATAAAAAAAATTATTTTTCAAGCTGTATGCAATGTTTGTTTGTATTATATTACTCATGCCAGAATAGCCCAGATGAGGATAAATCCAACAAGCCGGCGTTGGTCGATTTCGGATTAAAAATTACCGAGATATCGTAGTTTTAACTTCACCACTAGTGCAATAAACTGTACGGTTTAGGCGGCTAGTCGCTTTGCTCGCGCTATCGTTTGCTCTAAACTGCGATATCTCGGGATTGGTTTATGTTGCATCGGTCAACGAAGGCTCTTTGGATTCGTCTCATTGTTAGCTACATCACTGGCAACGAACAGTTTTGATATCATATATTACCTGAAAAAATCGTTTTTGGTTGTTGCGCTTGCGTCCGGAGAATTGTGGCAGGCGAATTACACTTCTCCAAATAGAAAAACGATGAAATCCGGTTTCAAAAAGTGAAGCTCAAACATCAACATGAGTTCTGTTAAAAGAACATGTCATTATAACAAAAATGTTAAAAACCGCTAATTCAAGTAAAAAAAGAAGTTCGGTTATTAATTACTTAATAAATGTTAGATTGTTGTTCCGTGTTTTCAATTTGAAAACCGTGTTGTGTTTTCAATTTTGAGTGCTAATTTCATTGTTGAATAATTGCCCGGGATGAATTTTTGTCCAAGATCTCTAGTCAAGTACGAAAACTTGGTATGAGAAAACATCCATGGTCATGATTAACAAACTTACGATTCATTGAAAAACTTACCTCAACGTAGTTGTTCAACATTCCTTTCAAGTAATCACAAAAGTGATTTTGACGTCAAAAAATTTGAATTCACGTTTCTGAATATTATTATTTTCTTTTTTTTTCACTCTCAGACGATATTCTTTTGACAAAATTCGTGTCAATCAACTCGTGTTACGGCTTATTATTCATTCAATTGCACAGCCCATACGTCATTAAACGAACGTCATCAATACTTGATTCTCTGGCTGCTGTTTGAGGCAGAATTACCCGGGATGCATGTCCAACGCACGCGTTCCAATTACTTGCGCATAAGTTGAGTTGGTACTCGATGGGTGGCTCATTGTCGGCTATAACGTCGGGAGTCTCTGACACCAGACAGTAAGTCATAAACCGGCTGGCGCCAGCTTCCTCGGCGGTTCAAAATGCAAGAACCACGCTGCCTCGACAAGGCCCCGTTTACCCAGACGAACCCAGTGGCGACCATTGATCAGGGTAATTGGCGGACGTAGCTACTCAGATTAGGCACAGACGCCTTGGGTCACCGGGTCAGAGGTCACGCGATTCTGACGTCCGCGTAGGCGGCCAAGCGATGCTGAACTTCTTCTTACTTCTTTCCTGCAACGTTCCGAAGAAGATATCGACCTGCGAGTTTCTTGACCGTTGCAAAAAGCTGAGTTCTTATGTCAAAGGTGCGATTCCTCAATTTTATCTTTACGGTCGAGAAGTGTTGTGCTGCCGAGAGAAGACTTAATTGTCAGATACCGATCGGTTTCAATAATTGCCTTATGCCGGATCGTTGAAACTTGGTGAGCATAAAACGGTCAACTTTGACCCATTGACCTGTTCCTTCGTTATTGGAACCCTGCAGCGATTCGTGTTTGTTTGAGTATTCGATCAAGCTTGTATTCTTTCGTACGCTCGATGCAGTTGTGACAATTTCGGGATTGATGTCATCAATAATTACGTAGTTCACTCGACAATTCCTGTGGTGACCTTGAGCCATGGCGTTTGAACAGATTTGATAGATTTTCAGTCAATATTTCAAAACGCGAATTATAAACTCCGTGATATTTTAGAATTGGAGTCCCATTCGTTGCAGGAAACCAAATTGACTTTAGAGGTCTCGTTATGCTTCGTGTGAAGCAACCCTGTACGGGTATTTGTGGATTTGTGAAATGTTTGTAAAGCCTAACTCGGATACAACGTTATCTATGCTTCGCAGATACATTTTTTACCTTCAATTCATAGAGGCGAGATTGACGATGACGGAGCCTTTCTCTTCATCCCAATTAATTGCTCCGTTGTGTCAGCAGCTTTGGCTTTTGCTAATCCGATTAGGGAAAGGTGAGACCAACCGCAGCGAAAGATAGAACGGTCAAGTGACATTTTGCGAAAATGTTTCTTTATCTTCGTTTCCTTTTGCACGCACTCTCCAAGGCCTTGCACTTTTCTGCAATTCGTCAAATCATCCGTTCTCCACATTATAAACGCAGGATTAATTGACGAATCTTGGCGGTTTGTTCTTTAATTCGTGCTTACGGAGGACGCAACTTTTACACTTCTGTAAGTAACCGTTGAGCACACGTTACGTACGCTGCGTCAAATCCACCAAGCAGCGTATATCACGTCGTTATCTGATAACGGTTGGAGACTTGAAAGCCCGAGGCACACGCGTTATTGGTGAACATAAAGTACCCGTGCGCACGTGGTAGATACAATCGATTCCGCCTATGCTTCGCACACTGGTTCACCTTCGGTTAAACGCGATATATATGTAACTAAGTTGCCTATAACTGCACGTTTAGCTCGTTGACAATTAACGACTTGGGATAACTATGGTTCTTATTTATCCATTTAATATCGTTTTGAGTAAGGATCTCTTTTCGTATACGGATTGTAGATAATTTTCTGTCGAGCATGAACGTTGATTCAGAGTTTTCAATCTCTTAGGGGTAGAGAGGCACCGTCAATTGTGGGGGCGGTGTCAAAGTTCCGAATTCGAAAAGTTCCGAAAGCGCAAAGTTCCGAAAGGACAAAATACCGAAAAGACAAAATTCCGAAAGTGCGAAAAGAATAAGGAGTAAAATGAGCCATCATCGTGAGACTGTTCTCGTGCGGACCATTCTGATTTTTGGTTTTTCTGATTTTTTACCCGGAGCCGACAAAAATGTAGTAACAACAGATTTTGTGTATGATAAAATTTCCTATAACTTTTATTAGAAACTTTTTCCTGTATAATGCATAGGTTTTTATTTGTAGCGCGTCAAACTTTCTTTAACATGGTTATTGATAAATATATACTTAATGGTTAATGAAACATTAAAAATGGTGTGAACCAAATTTGTAGTACATGAAATTTTCAATAAACTTTCTTTCAAGTTTTTTGCTCTTTTGGAATTTTTGCTTTTCGGAATTTTGCTCTATCGTAACTTTACTTTCCGCAATCTTGCATTTCGGAAATTCGAGCCGTCGGTTTTCCGACCAATCGAAACTTTGATGATTCCTCGAAGTTTTCTTTCTTTACTTTAAGTTTCGTCACGAAAAAATTCGGAATTCCGCGCCTTCGGAACTTTTCAAATTCGGAACTTTGACACCGCCCCCAATTGTGGCCACTGATTCTTTGGTCATCATACTTGTGAAATGTTTTACTCGATTTTGGACCACGAAACGTTATTTAATCATGGAATCAATCGCTGCGACATACCTCACCGCAAGTCCTCAAGTATTTGAACACGAAATTGTACAATCGAAGCTAATCAGACCATCATTTATGTACAACGTAACGAATCACAGATAATGGATCACATATGGTGCATCTACCTTTGTAGTACAAAGTTTTGCTCTCACTTTTTAGAGCGACGAAAATTTTAAAACCGACGTACGCGTAGCAAATGGAAAAAAAGAAGCGGGAAAGTTGGGAACGCAACTCTCAGATCAGATCCGTAAATGGCAATTACGGAAATTCTTAGAACCCCGGGAGTGTTCATCAGTGCATTAGCTGTTACTCATTAGCATATACACGTGTGTGATTGTGTATCCCTGCCGCTGTTACTGCACAGCGACGATTGTTGGTGAGTTTAGATCCGCCGGTCGTTTCGTTTGTTGGCATACACGCGTGAAGCGGCCAGGTTTTACGCACGTGTGTGGAGGTAACGTAAGTGCTGCTTTTGCCCACTTACGTATGTATTCCTTGTCGTGTGTCGTTGGCACCCATTGCCGCGGGCATTTGTACCGCACGCGTGAAGAAGTGCCTGTCGATTGTGTTGGTTCAGCACGGCCGCAACGTTTGGCGTGCGGCCAAAACGTACGGGGCTTTGTTTACAGACGTCTCTTAGTTACTTCGTATAATTTCTCACCTCGGTTCGTGTAACAGAACCGCGCTGGCGGCGGCGGTTGCGAGTTAGCCGTTGATCGGCTCTGTATACCGAGAGAATTTTTAGTTCCGGTTACCGCTCGGTCCTTGACTATTTTCATTTTTTACCGCAATCGAAAAATATAGTACGAGGTAGAAAATGAAAATTAGTTTTATAGCCGTTACCGGAAAGTCCGGGTATCCGTTGCTGTTCTTTCTCATTGCGATCACTGTTGCTATATTTTCTTCCAACTGTTGCGAAAATTTAATGCTCGTGCAACGATGAATTGACGTTAAAGCCTTGTTTAACTAAAAAAGTAGAGTAAACCGAAGAAACTGATTTTGCGTTGCAATTGCCAAAAACGGATCGACGATAGCGCAAAATGGTTAGGCGTACCTCGTTTTTCCTAATTCCAACAATATTAAAACAGTTTTTTTTTAACGATACCTGTTTCACTGAATTTTTCTAGTTACTGTAACAAATGAAAGTGTTCTCAGTGTATCATTCGTATTACGAATCATAGGTAGCTACTTTGCGGGATCCACTCGAGGCAAAGTGTTTTCCTCTGCTGCAGCGGCGGTTCGTTTTTGGGTCAATTGCCTTCTCTCAAAGGTACTCGATTCTAAATTAAAATTCGGGATGATACCGCTCTGACGCAGTAACCAAAACCAAACAACTCTTTGAACAACTGCGCAGTTTCTAGCGATATATTATTATTTTCTCAATACAACGCGGCGAACAAGCCAAGTTTTTTCATGTATAAATATGCCAAAAACCTTGTAATCGATGCCTCGTGCGTGCATAACGAACGCGGTTGGATTTAAATCGAACCTTGAACCATGCTTGGCACCCGAACTCTAATTATCAAACGCGTTAATTATCCTTTAGCGTCTCGTTATTGAACGCGTTTGTGAGGCACGGTGATAACGAAGTAGACTGCATGACGTCTGTATGCCGACAGATATACAACGACATACTTTCTTACGCATGTGCGTGAATACGGAATGGAAAAAACAGCTGTGAATGACGTTCATTTAGTCCGATGTGTAAACTGTAATGTAAGAACTAGAATTCACGTAAAATTTATATTCAAACGTATCATATATCATCGTGACGGTAGTTATTTTTTCCGTCCAAAAATAGTCGTATTGTCAAATGGAAAACTTCATCCGCGGATTTTTACCTAATCAACTCGCATATTGATTAGATCGAAGCAATGATACATGCACAAAATCCAGGAAGTGTCATGGCACGTCATGACAATCGAACAGCTTATTGTACGTACTTGCAATCTTTAGATAATTCTGCCGCTTCGCAGGCATCATAAATCCTCCGGTTCAATTAAACCGTGTAAATTTTTTTCTATGAAATACAAATCATAGGGTTGAAACGTAAACTGAAATGTTTCCTTCCAGTTATTAGCACGTACATGACGGTGGTTTTAAATTTTAAGAGCTTTATATTCGTTTTATCATTATTTCGATTATCAAAATTTAGATTATCTGTGTCCAATTCGTTTCACGCTAATGCTTCGACTCTCTGTACGAAAGTTTTTATGCCGAATCACGGTGTATTTAATCATCTAAATCAGGATTAACGCAGCGTAATTCATACGACTATATGACTTACTTTCAGAGCAATAGATATTTAATAATAATGCTAGATTTATTTTCGTTCCTTTTTACGCTGTATACGTAATCGCCGTGAGAACATTTACCGACCATTCGATGTGATGATTATAGGTTGTAAAACCTTCCATGTATAAACACAGTTGTTTTATGAAGTAAAAAAAAAAAAGCAGAATGAACCAAAAAATTTTCATACATTATCTCTATACACGTATTCCACACTAGGTTTAATGATATGATAAACTTTGGCATGTATTATCGCACGAACGTGAGAATTTTCTTAGCCTATGCCGCATGTATGTTTAATACACTCCACGCGCACAGTTAAAGTCTGTATTAATACACGCGGTAAATAAGCGGGACGCCAATAGGGTAGTGTGATTACACGACTGAGTGAGGATATGAGAAGGAGACACAGTTTCTTCGTTCGTTGGTAAATCGTCGAGTAATTTCCTCGCTTGCTCGTCCATAAATCTGTAAGGAAATTATAATGGCTGTACACAAAATTGCACGTAATTACCTATATAACTTGCTTTAAATGTGTACAACAACAACAATAATAATAATAATAATAATAATAGTAATAATAGTAATAATAATAATAATACAATACAATAAGAATTTTATGGAAGAAGAAACATGTGAGAGAAGGGATGTTAATATCGGATAACCGATTTGTCGCGTTTGATTTTCCCGCCATCTATTGCCAAGAGTAATAAGTAATCGGTTGTACGCCCTCGCGATTTTCACTTGTCCCATTGCTCCGTGGTCTGAGAATATTATAGTTATAAGTAACATATGTATAACACAAACCGTCACGTAAGCCGTTACGATGTCTTGTTGAATCACGTGTGTACGAACGATACGCATTAATGCCACTTGATCGTCGTAAGATGGCGGTAATTGGAACGAACACTTTCATTAGCGATAAAGTCGGCAGAGAAATCAACGCGACGTCGGAGGATATAATACACGCATTACTACGGTTGTTGAATAGTACGAATCGAATGATTCGGAGAGATGAAATTATCCCGTTGTTCGTTTTCTTGATTGAAAATTTTTTACAATTTAATCAAATCTGGTCAAGATTCTCGCAGTTCTTTTGTCTGCTTTTAACATTTTTTTTTGTTATTTGAGCAGAATCGCGAGTTTATCACTTACAATTACGGTAATATGAAAATTTATGTGAATTGATAGTGCGGGTGATGATACCTTGCATCGTCAGAAGTTTAAATGCTCTTTGTGAATTAACGTACATTATATACTTTTCATTCATTTTTCTTCATGGCCAGAGAAATTCTTGGTTCCGTTTCGGATAGATATGATTTTACGATTGGAAATGGGTAAGTAAATAAGTTTTTCATCGGTATTTATATTAAAAAAAAAAAAAGAAAAAAAAAAAAGAAAAGAAAACGGTTCTCATATCGGAGCTATTCGAATTGTGGCGGGCTTTCGGCGTGAAGTAACGCCAGTGTTGTTTCCATGACGCCACCGCCAGATGGCGCATCTGCACCGCCCTGAAATAACCTGCACTTGGAAAAATTGGCATTAGGCAGTTAATTTTTTCATGTAAAATTTCACAGCGAACCTTCACCAAGTGAAGTAAACGTACACGTACGCTTCCGGACGCAGATATCGTACCAACTTTAATCCTGTTGTGAATTGAATTACACGCGTAAGCGCATGATGTTTTCACAAAAAACACGCGGAATTATTAACCGTTCAGACGAGGACTGCGGCGTACTGCAGACGGGTCGAGAGTAACAAAGCACCGGAAAGAGACAGCGGGACGTTTAACGGACGCATAGAATGAGGTCACTGACATGTCTTTTCGCTGCGAATAAGGAAATTTCCAAAAATTTGTCAGATTAACGAAACCGCGGATTGGATGGGTTTAATTTGGGTTAGGTTTACCGTTTACGGTCACCGTACCATATTTCGATGACCCGTGATGAAATTCGCTTAACTTTAGAGAGATTGATTGTAAAATACCCTACTCTGGCCTCACGATTATAAACCAAGTAACTCTTCGGATACCAATGATAAAACGGTTAACCCCGGTGTATAAGCATACATGCATACATGTCCTGTAGAAGATAATCGTTTTACTATCCGGGTCCGTAGAGTTCCTTGGATTGTAATTTTTAGGTCACAGTTAGGACTTTTGTAATCAATCGCTCTGAAGTTGAGTAAATTTTATTGGGGGCCATAGATTTGACCACCTTTTCAAAACCCTTCACAGGTACATCAATTTGACTTTCAATCTCTCGGATCACTCTTGATTAGGAATGTAGTGTTTACTCGATCAAATCACATCTGTACCATTTTTGGGCATAAGCTTGGATCGCATGTAACAAATATGGCGACAATAGGATAAAACGTTGTAAGGTGATCGGAACCGGTACATCTACTCGTAATTTCTCTCGCCTCGTTTACCACTGCGTTTAATGACTTGCGAAAACATCTCTTTCTCTTTATTCTATTCAGTTGCAATTAGTCGCAATAAAAGCCCGGCACTCTGGGACCATCCATATTTCAATTGCAAATCCATCGCACTCGACTTGACACCTAAGAGTCGTTGTTAAGATTAACGAGGGAGAGACTCGAATCGAGGACGGTAGGCGCCAGCCAGGGCTGACAATGCAACGGGTAACACCTACGTGGGTTTTGACCCTCTCTACCTTCGTTTATCGATTGCATTGCAAAACGACTCTAAACGTACAGCAGCACCAGGAGCAGCAGCATTCGCCACCGTTGCAGTTTGTGTATTGCACTTATAGATATACCCACTGGCTTCTATTCCTGTACAGGGTGTTCGGTCGGCGTTGAATTCTGACACAAAAGAAGAAGGACTTCGAAGAGGGAAAAAGAAGGAATTACCGACGAATTTTGAATTGTAAATTGGGTTGATTAGTTGCGTATCTCAGATTTTGAATCGTCATTTTTCGTCTAGTTTATTTTTGCAAATTGACGTTAAACGTCAAGTTTCGTCAATTTTTAGCCACAGTTTTCAAAGGCTATTTATTCGTTTCCATTTTCCACTCAATCGACTCATAGTTTTGTTGAGTTTGTAAAAAAGTATCGGAACTGTCAATAAAAAAACAAAAAAGCAAGCTGAATATATATCAAATCTATAATCGATCAAGTTTCTGTTCTTCTTTGCATGAGAAATATTTGAATCGCATGACTTGTAAATGCCAAAACTTTGAAGTTACTCTAAACTTTTCTAGAGAAAACTTTGATTTTGCGAACGACTTGCTGCAATAGGGAAAATTTTTTTCTCTCTGCACATTTTTTACAGATTTTTATTTGTCGATCAGTCAATTCGAGTTGTGGTAAAATCGTGGCATTCCTGATCAAGAACGAACTGTCCACTCCGTATATAAATCGTCTACTACACACGCCAGTAGTCGACTACGGGTCGTTGCTTATCTTCTAGAGCCCATTTGTCACCGATAAAAATTTGCATTCATAGAATGAAACCTGCAGAGTGTTTATTGTATCGTATTGCGTGTGATTATAATCGAAAGTTATTCCTATATCCCTCTGCCTATTCTCGTCCTCTTTTTTCACTTCACTTTGCGCTCTTATCCATTTTTGCTGCCGTGAAAGGAACGTAGGTATAATATGCACTTTGTATCATCCACCTCGATGCTCGGTTCTTTCTGTAGGTAGGTCAGTGAAACAAGGACGTTGTCAGTGGTACCTCGATTCATCGTTTTAATTTTTACCACACCGAGAGAAATTTCTTACCACAATCGAAAAATATAGTTCTAGGTAGAAAATGAAAATTAGTTTTCTAGCTGTTACCGGAAAGTCTGGTATCCGTTGCTATTCTTTCTCGTTACGTTTCACTTTACTCCCATCTTTTCATTATTTATCACAAATTGCAAACTGCGACGAGTTCGTATGCATCGGGATTCAACTTGTTATACAAGAGAGAATGCGTGTAACCCAGCTCGTGTGTTTCTAGACAACTCTTCGACTCTTCTACGTGTAGCGAGGTTATTTAGTATGCGGATGACGCCTCGTGCTTCGTGCTAGCGTAACATGTAACTGCAATCATTGCCGATCTCCGGCTCGACGGTAATACATGATTCCATTTCTAATTATCTCGATCCCGCGAAACGTGTTCTCGCGCGGTTGCCGCTGGTCATTTAATGTCAGAGTGTTCAGTTGGGTCCGAATAATTGCTCACGATTCAATATCGCTCCCTCCGGCGGAAGCTGACCTCGCGATAAATTGGCGATTAACGGAAAAATACGCCTGGACCTCATCCAGGTTTTTGATTCTCTCTTTCTCATTCCCAACTTTTTATATTCCTGGAAAGGAACACGCTTACACTACGTTTCGAACGAATTATTATTCCCCAGGTCGATACGACGTCGAGAGCGAAATTCTCTCGGGTGGAATCGGGCGACATTCGGAATTCCCTGCAGATGGTTCGAACGTCCTCGACCGCAGGGGATGAAGAGATTAATCTCGTTCAGAGAGATCCTCTGTCGGGCCAAGGCTTCGCAGCCTCTATACCTACAAGCCACTCTGACGTCGTCAGTCCATTAAAATCCAGGTCAGGGTGCAGCTCTGCTTCTGGAGCACACACGTAATAAATGTTAATCTCGAACTCCTTTCTGGCGCAAGTTTTTATTTTCTTTCTTTCCTTTTTTTCTCCCTTTTCTACCACCAAGCTTATTGCGTCATATCCTCAATTTAAACGAGAGAAACGTTTACACGAGATTGATACTAAAATTGTCGGTTGCCAGGAAAGATATTGGATGGTTTATATTTCGTTTGTGTTCCAGTTCAGGAGAGAAATAACCGAAGCCACTTTTTGATCCGAGTGTCAAAGTCATCGGGGGTTTTTATCTCAAATAAAGTTAGAACGCTTAGGTTCAAACGTCAGCTCCTGATATCCATATGACGTTCATATTGATCTTGAAATCTGTAAATATACAAGAAATTTGGGGTCAGCTTTGGATCTCATTTCAAGCATATTATAATTTTACGTTTTTACTGAACTACGAAGTTGAACTTGAAGAACCTGCGTTTCAGTAACGTTTAGGCTGCCACGTGAGCTCGAACTGCATAACCATGCATCGTTAAATTGACTTGTATCTACATCAGCTACCGTCTTACCTATGATAGGGGGGGACCTGACTGATCCCGGCACTTTCACTCTGCTCGTACCTCGTCTGACCATCAGATTTGTCCATCCGAATAGGACAAACGAACAACAAACGACACTCTTATGCTTGACTGTTAAAACGATCGGACAGCTTTTACGAGCGAACACCTCCTTGTGCCTCTCTTTTTAGATATTCTCTTTCTTTCACAATCTCGTACGGGTTGTGTCCTACTTGTGAATCTGACGAAGATCAAGGTGACGTATATACGTGCGTGTAACGAGGGCGCAAGGAGCACTGGGTGTAATAATCATAATAATAGTCATAATTTCGGCACGAGTCACGCAATGAATTTTATCACCGTCAGCACGTATCGTTGTTTCTTGACTTTTGAGAACCAGTTTTCGACGGAGGAATTTATAGGTATGCGGATTTTTAATTCAATTCGATTAATCGAATGTGGACAAAGTTGGTGCAGGCATGTGCAGGGACCAAAGTTCTTCAAGCTTTCCGAAAAATCTTTGAAGCCTTCGTCATTTTTGATTTTAAGATCATTCGTTATAAGATTGTAAAAAAATGACAGTTTGGACTTCTATAGAATTTAGTTTCGTTTCAATCCAATAATTAAAATTTTCAACTTACCACAAAGAATGTTCCATAGTAGTATCAACCGGTCAATTTTAACACCGCCAGTTTTTACAATGTTGGTCAAATTAGCAAATTTGATAGTTCTTCAGTTTTCACTTCACTATAAGTGTCGAGACGTTTTATCGACTGTCACATTAGACTCGACACTATCCGTATTAAGTTTTATTGACGAATCTCGATTGCTTACCTTTCCGATAATCCGACCAGTCGGAAATCCATCCGATAATGGTGTACATAGTCGGAACGCGAGGATGAACCGAAGCCGAAGATTATAAACTTTTTCCTTTTTCCCTCCATCGGCGAGCTTCGGGCGTGGTCAACCCGAACACCCAGTATTTGTACCTATGGTTTATACTATTGGCTACTTATTTTATTCACCGTGATGCAAAGAACTAGATCTTACCGCTTGCGCGAGTTCTCGGCTTCGTAGACCGGAAGCCCCTTGGGGCGCGTTTCGACGACCTCTTTCCTTCGTGACTGAGACCCAAGCGTGGGTTCCGCTACAGGCCGCCTTCTTGGGTCTCGTCTCGGACCGCAACCTACTTTGCAATTTGCCATCAGCACTTCCAGTTGCCGTCTCGTCGGTCCTTTCTGCCAGTAGATGCGGTTACACAAGTCCTCAAAGTGTCCAAAAATTCCTAGATTTCCTGAAATTGTGTATTGCTTTTTGTTTTGTTTTTTTTTTTTAAATTTTCTATTCATTTTTTAAACACCATTAAACGTAATTGAAAATGAAGTTTTGGTTTTGGAAGGTGAGATATCGATGGTACCGTTCAAATCAAACTGTCGGGAATCGTGTTCTTGTTTTCATGATTTTGGTAAACACTAGAAGTGATTTTGCTAACGCTGTATGATAATCGTATGGAATCAAAATATCACATTTCGTCGAATGCTAGAGAAAATTGCTTATTGGAGGAATTTCTTCACGGTGAAAACTCGGCAAAGTTATTGATTCAATTCTCAAGGATATCGAAGCAGAATTTTGTAATCTTTTATAAATTACATATGGTACACGTGACGAAAAAGATTCGAAACTTTCTTCAGGACTTTTCTATGCCCTCGTACTCGTCCTGCAATAAAGTAAGACGTAGGATTACGACGTCGATAAATACAGGATCTATTTTTATTCGGAAGTTTATCATGGGGCGCAAAGCTCAACCTCTCGTAAAATACGAACCCGTTCCTTTTGAAATACAGCCTCTGAAATCTCGCATCGTAAAGTTCGAAGCAAGATAGGTAAATGTATAACCTAATCGATATGCATTGTTAAACTTTTGCATCTTTTTTTCCTATCCGTTGCTCATTCTTCTCGTCGAGTAATCGATCACCTTTCGTAAATAAAAAAGTAGAACCACGAGCAAGTAAAAGAAAAATGTAAAGTATCTGGCAACAAATAGTTCCGGTTCTCACGTTTTTCCAAGTATGGAATCATTTTTCGACAATCTCGTTCGTTTAACCGTTTTCGAGAAGACAATCAAGAACAATCCAAAAGTGGTATTGGCACAAAATACGCTTTGTATTCCAGTGTAAATACAACGCCAAGACGTACATTATGTCATTTACGTGTAGACGTGGCCGTAAAAGGTCCGATGTTAACATCTGGACGGAAAGAGGTGTGTGTTTAACGTATACTTGCATAGCCGATAATTATTCACTGAGAAAAAGAGATTGATGACTTGAATTTATTCCTTTCGTGGAAGGAGACGATACGAGCTGGTCTTCGCGTTTCGACTCGTCACGTAACACATTAACAATCGTACGTTGAGTCATTCCTTAGCACTCGAATAGTTCTTCAGTCAGATGCTTCACACCGACTTCCTGGATCTCGGGGCAACGCGTCTAGTTTATTCATCGGACGATATGCTCACCGGAGTAATTCGGAGATGCAAAAAGTGGGTCGAATTAAACGCGAACTCTGGCTTTGTACAACGTTGGTACCTACATTTAATACCCACCTGACTCACTCCGAAGTCGCTTTAAGTCCTCCTGCGAATAATTCACACGCGCTTTCGAGTCAACTTTTAAGGTCACCTCGGGCCGAGTGTGTAATACGTGAGGATCAGGCGACAACCCGGAAAGAGTTCAATTCATTCCCTGAAGCTTTGAACTTCGTGAGCGCGGAGTTTTTCCGGGTCGCTGTTAACCAAGTTGAATTCACGTAGTGAAGGAATTAACATAATATTATTTCTGCTACCTGTTACAGTAGAACATCTGTTCTTGAAACTTGTAAAGTATCGATCGAGATCGGTATAACATCGGCGATCATTTAATACCTACTAAGACACCTCGTCAATATCGTTGTTTCAATTGTATTCCTGTCTTCTTAACTTTCATTGTCAGCGTGCCTATTCTTGCTAAGATTAATTTTTTTATAATTTTTTGTCCCATCGTCTTTCGTAATCCGGGAATATTACGACGGTCGAACTTTGAACTTGGTAAAAAAGAAATTTAGTACCGCGAGTGAAGGATGGGAGCAACATTTGCGGAGAGACGAGGTCGCGTTGAGTTACCGGTTGACGGCGAATATCGTGCGAAGAATTGCCAGCCAAGTGACACACGGTCCACACCGTACCCGGATGATCCGAGATATTGTCGTCCTTTATCCTCCGGGCGTGCGGGAGGATATTGGCAATTATATCGCCTCCGCCTATTCACGCACTCGCGGGATTTACTGCGAGAGATGATAAAGGTCAAAAAAAAAAACAAAAGAAAAGGGTAAAACACACCTTCCCGAGGAGCAATTTCTTCTCGTCAGTAGTAACTCCGAGCCGACGACGAGGACCCGGTTCGCCCACGGAAAGGAAAAACCCTTCCTTGGCTGCAGCAAGATATCTGCGCACACGGTTTTAATCCGGCACGGTATTTACCGCGGTTTAGAGCAAGAGAGAGAGAGAGAGAGAGAGAGAGAAACTTCTACTGAGATTGTAACGACGACGCTGACGAAACGGGAATGTTAATGGAAATTCTGAGATAATACTACGGTAATTAGTTGATTTATGGGACATCTTGCTCGTGTCGACTGCGCACCTCGTCCTTACCGTCATCGTTTCGGTTTTACCGCTTCGATTCAGAGCCACCCAAGTGATTTTAAATTTTTTCTTCGTTTTTCGTAGTCGCGGCTGATTTTATTTGGTTTATCCCGGTGATCAGTTGATCAGCACGATATCCGATTATCAAATTGCAGAGCTTAGTCATCGCGAGGATGCGCGCGACGCGTTGGATGTTTCGCATATCGTGCACTTTTCACTCGCATTACATTCGCATACAATACTAATTACGTCAGGTAGAAATATTAACGAGCCTGAGACGTTGGGTAATTACCGCGGTAAATGTGGTTACGTGATTTTTTTTTATATAACCATATATATTCCGCGCAAACGATTAAGATAAGGTTATTGAAATTGGTTTCAAGTTCACTTTCCATACCGAGAAAGACGTTATGTGACATATCGAAGCGAGATTCGAAATTACGTGTTCCGGGTCGATCGGACGTTGAAATAGCGGTTTCGGTTTCATAATAAATTCTCGATTGAAAGAAATTAATTCGTTTAACGACGATCGTGAGTCGAGGTAGTAAATATTTTCTACAGGTAAACGAGGATAATTCATAAGCTGTAATCAGGTTACAAATTGAAAATCGAAACTTTGTGTATCGATGTAATAATTACACGGTAGTCGCGTTATTTTTAATTTATTAGTAATATTTGAATCGTTAGGATTTCTACACTTATTTTTTTAACTACTGAAATTAACAAGTTCTAAATTATATGGACACATTTTTTTTTTTTTAATCATGTTTTACTTCTGACTTAACCTCATTAACAGCGACGAGTTCGTTGCTCCGAAGAGTTACGGAATCGCGATTGTGAATTTAGGAGGGAAAATAAGCCTGCTAGGAAGGATTTTCACTTTCGGCGTGAATTACGTGCGTTACGAATAATTTATGAACTTTCGATCGCTTCGCTGTCCACTGTGGCATACATAAAGCAGGTGGCTCGACTAGAGGTTTGTAAAACCTTCGCAACTTAGTCACAGCCTTCGGCGACGGAATAATCGAAGCGTATAAGATTCGAGAGTAGAAACAAATAAATCAATAAATAAATTGTTAGCTGCTACTAAGGTTGCGTGGGAAGTATTAACGCAACGTTAAAAATTTGCCTGAAAATCGAATTTCAGCTTGCGGATAATTCAATATTTCAGGAAAATGTAAATCAATGAAAATCCAGCCATCCGTCCGTTATATTAAAAAGTATTTGCGAAACTTCCGCAATAGAGATGAAGGGTCGATACACGAATATGCATATGGAAGTAGAAATGTCTTGTCAACCTGGTGAAACGAATTACTTCACGAACTTTAGATTAACTCGACTTTCAAGTCACTTTTCAGCAGTATTTATATTACTAAGAAGGTCACAGTTGGAAACGATTAGTAAAGTTCGAGACTACCAAGGATATCCATCACAGTTGTCATTCGACATATTTCAGAAAAATGAAGTGACGTTCGAACGTGTGGAGACTCGATAATTGCCGAAAAGAAAGCTGTGGACGGCCAATGAACACAAAGAGAAAAAAAAATAAGGGAGAACAGTGTTCACCACAGTGGAATAAATTGCAATGAGGGTAAGGTCTGCACACCTTCGAACGTGTCATACTCTACGGTGCACTCGAGCCGTGGTTCGTTGCGCGCAGTCTGGAGTTAATTCGACGAGGCGAATGATTCGGGACATTAACCCCAGGAAAGTGTCAAATGCAGGGCTGCCAGAGCTCGAGTACGCCCGACCCCTAAATTTCTGAATTTCTCACAGCTCGTTGAGCCACCGCTGTAAGGTTATATACCAGACCGGTTTTCACTGTGGGAAAGGTGATGCGACTATCCGTAGAAATATAATTTCAACGCTGTAATCGACACTCGTGTTGAAGATTCGAGCGATGCTTTAGTATTTGACGTAAACCTCTCGGTACCCAATCGTTCCCAGAATGGACTGGCTGATGGCTCAGAGTATTCCAAATACCGATAGCGACGAATGAAGTTGAAATGCGGATGAATAAGTCGAGGACTGACCTTTCTATGCAGTCGGATTGTACCATTGTTGTAATCTCTGTTTAATGCAGAGCAGGGAATAAAGACGTTGAGTCTTCGTACAAGGAAGTCTATGAGCAACGGTTGAAGTGGGCCATACCCAGCCTTGTGGCACTGTGCCTCGTGTAATTAACACCGCGTGGATTAATTACGAGGAGTCAAAATGTCACGGGACTCGTTTTGGATTTCACCGCGACACCCGATAAAGTTGCTCCACTTTCAAGGCCCTCGCTGTACACGGTATTAATAGCTGGCCTGAGTAGCTTGCGCTACCGGTACAGTGCACCTAATCAGTCTCGGCCGTTGGTGAAAGAAGCATTTTCGTTGTACGATTGGTTCTTAACCTATAACTTGAGTTTGGAATAAGCCTTCGAAATCGGCAACTCAGAGATAAATATGATAAATCTTACCAAATTTTGGGTGAGAAAAGCAATGACTTGAAATTTAGAATACACGCAATCATGGTGTCTCAAGTTCCGAAAGTAACCGAGACGTCTGAATTAATGAACAGCGAGTAAGGAACTTTGTAACTTGTAAAGGAACAACTGTCCGTTTGTTTTACTCCAACGGCAATTAAACTGACTAACAATTTCGACCAAATGTGTTCGATCGTCAGACATTTGATCTGCCGTGAACTCTGTTTCACGTTGTACAATTTGCTCGAGATAACCAAATTCGGATTGTTAGCGTTACTTCTTGGTGCAGTTGCATGTTTTCTTTTGTTGGATATTCTTTACTTCGCATGTTCGACAGTTCGTTGTGCGATGCTTGGAAACCATCGATCGAACGTTCCTAGAGCTCGAGTTGTCTCATGCCGCTCCAATTTCGTAGGAGTCTTACGTGTACGGCTTACCGCAGTATCCGCTGAGAATCCCAGCTAGTTGAAACCCGGCTGTAGTAGAACAAAGAACCGTAGAAACTCTGGGCTTAGCGTTTCGCTGTGTGAAAACTTTTCCGATCCATCCATAACGTCAACCAACTAAGCTCAGAGCTCAGTTCCATGAGAATGGATATCCATCCCGTTGCATCGTTACACAAGGTGCGATCGCGTCACGAGCCCAATTGGATAACTGCGACCGGGACTGATTCTCCTAAATTGGTTTCAGTGAGAATCGGTCCCCAAGGTCAAAGGGGGGAACCCAAGCCGTCTTGATGGTCGTATAATAGCGTAGCTATTTTCCGTACATTAGCACGGGTGTAAAGACTGGTTTAGCGTTGGAAAGTTCAATTCGAAGGAGGGAAGTAGAATCGTACCCACGATACTTGACGTTCGAATTTGTGATACTATGAAGTGTTTATCCGATAGCTCTTCCAATGCGACTCCGCTGATCCGGGGCAGGGTCGACATCTGTAAAAGCGTATCTTTCATGTTTTAGTTTATCAAGTTATGGCACCAAGATATTACAAATTTCCACCATATCTAAAGTGTCATTCCGGATCAGCAATCCTTCGACGGATTCGTCCGACTGTTGCATTCGTAGTGTAGAGCACTTATCAGCCCGAGACTCACGGTCAACCGATTAGATTTTTTTCACCAGTGGAGATATCAGTTGACTGGGAAGCTTCGAGGAAGCAAGTTTGACAAAAGCGAAGTCGCGGCGGTACATCAAGCAGTGATCGCTTCCCCGTACTTTCTAAAGGTGTCGAACAGCGAAGTTGTATTTCTAATATTAAAAACTCATTATTCGAAACGTGCAGTTTGTAGGTGTGTCTGTGTGTGTTTGTGGATAAAAATGGAGTACGGTAACGAGACGGTGACGCTTTTTATGGAAAATCAAGACACTCGATGGTTATCATCCAATTGCTGAACACTGACAGTGAGCTGTTAGCGAGCTTAAGCGAATGATTGCAGGCCTACTCTAATAAACAGTTGGATGCCTTACTATTCAAACTGTTCAGCAAGCGTGTCGTGTTTGAACGAAGTGATAACTCAACGAAAGCCTTGGGAAGTTCCAGGTACACGGAGAGGCGAGACGTTCTGAGTTGGTCAACTCCCAGCTAATGTTGGGCTTCACTATAAAACAGAGTCTATACTGAAAACCGAGTATAACGATGCTAACGAACCCTCGCGTCAAGACAAAAAGGGGCTCCGTGATGTGCGGTGGGAGCAAAAACTTTAGCTACAAGGTACTATTTATTATCAACACTTTTCTCCTGCAAAGTGGTTTTTCTTTTCTTTTTTTTTTTCAAACCTTCTCGTTACAAATCGCATTATCTTATTCTTAGATATGGCTTACACTTTCCGCAGGGCATTTTTGCTGGTAGAATTTTCTTATTTTTATACTCGAGTCTTCGACTGCCAATTATGATCTCTTCCTGTCCGATGTATCATACGAATATACACGTGTTTATGACCCATGCGACACACTCCCAGTACACTAATTGCCTAAAGCTAAATGCTCTTGGATCTTTAACTATTTTCCATAGCCCATTCACGATGATAAGTTGTTAACTTGGAATCAGTGTTTACTCGAGTGTCGAGTTACGGCTAACCTCAAATTGCTTACAATGATTGCAAATCACTTTGAATGAATTTAAACGAGTTCGAACAATCTTCTAGTTTCAGTTACACCGATTTCAGTTTACTATGGATATTATTCTCCGCTCGAATGGTTTTTTTTTAAATCACTGACGAGGGTCGAGAATAAAACAGTGTTTGATAGGCTTTTAACAACTTCAAGTGGCACGATGAATTCCGTGCGAATTACTTTGAACTGATACCCACGGTGGACATTTCTTCGGATGACCTAGATCGCATTAAACGGCATTCAATGAACTTAGGTGATTTTGAAAAGTTTTATATTTCAGTGACATGCGATATTTTTCCCGCGCATTTCAGTCGTTCTAAATATTAATTTGCAATCGCTTTCAACAAGTATTCGTTGGTATTGCCATCCTCAAGTCCTCTCAATGCAAAAAGTCCCTCGAGGATTTGTTTACGCGGAATGTGAGTCAGCTACGCACCAAGTGCTGCTGCATTACCAAATATGGTATCTCCTTTCGTTCGTAAACGTTTATCATGGGCTTGATCTAGAGATAAGGTAATTTGATATTTAATGAAGCATCATACGCCTTATCAGGTCATTTGATTTGCCGCGTGATATTGTCACGAAGCCGGCAGTGCGCCTCGCAGGATTGAAAGTATTGAATTGATCACGCCGGTTAGACCGAGAGTTTGTTTTACCTCGTGGCAAGCTTACCGTGCCCACCGTTTGCGAAACTCATCCTAAGAAAAGAGATCGTCTCGCTTCATATCGTTAAATAATAGCGTCGCGTCGTGACAGACTGGCGCACATATATAGAGTTGTAACGTTTATAGAGAGCAACGTTCACAGCAGGAGTACCAGTTTCGAATCTGAATTGGTGTTTCTTGAAAGTGAAACTGACTCGATTCATCGTCGAATGACTTTCGCCCCATCGGTATACCCGAAGAGTTATTAAATATTTCTACGTACCTGGGTCAAATTTCCAAGCTGGCTCTTTGACAAATATAGTACTAAAAATAAATTGTAAAATAAGATTCATCGAGTGAACAGGCTTGGCTTTTGTGTTCACGTGCTGTTTGCCGTATACTCTACTCAGTTTTTCTCTTCGGTTGGTTATGTTTTACTCCACGAAGAACGAGCAAGTCTGTAGAAATAATTCGCCTTTTTTTTTTTTACCGCATTCGGTAAGAGTCCCTTTCTCTACAAAGTTGCTCCACGTAGTTTGTACCGATCCGGTGCACCGTTTAATGTATCGTGTTGCAATTCGCGTTCCGGACCTACCTACCTACCCACCAGTCATCGATGCACCTAGTCACGTTCTGCTCGATGTTTCCAAAGGCTAAGGAACGTGCAGGCCCAGCGGATGATGCCTCGCGATCTCCGATCCCAGGATCTCCCCGTCTTTAGCCCGCCTACTGACGCGTGCAAATATCGCTGTAAGTCGGTTCGAAAGTTGTTACTCAATTGAAACCTTAGTACATGATCGGTACCGACACAATGGAAATCTTCTCATGATGCAAAGAAAACAACTAGGACGCTCTTCGTAAATGACTATTATTGAAACACCGGAGGAAGGCTGACGCGAATTATTACGCGCGGTGAAGAATTGCACTTCGAGTTGGTAACATCCGCTCACGCTTGATCGCTTCAGCATCTTAATTTCAACCGTCTTTCGGAGCATTTCTTCCGTTAACTGTTCTCTATTCAGTGATCGTAGCAGGTGCTGGAATCGAAGATGGAGACAGAGACGCCCTTCAAACGGATCAGCATCTTTATCGTCCGATTCACTGTTTAGACTCCGTTGATTGAAGTAATTGAAATTGATGTTTGTTTTCGAGCAGACACGGTAGAGCTACTGTTCACTCTTCCTGACCGCATTCAGGGTCAGAATTTTACTGTTGATTTGACAGGCGACTTATTTAATGGAAGAGAAAAGGTGTAACCATTTTCGGAGTCATATCTGCCACCTCTGAACCTTAAAACCTCGTAAATCAGGGTAGCCAGAATGTCTATTGTTGTCTGTAAGTCGAGTCGAACACCCGCACCTTTAGTTTATTCATCGGTTGGATAAGGAACGAAAGTTCTCGCCAGACAGAAGAGGTCATACACGTATTTACACAACGGTGTAAGTCTGCTAGCGGTAAAACTGACTCATCGACGGAGGATAATTATTTGTCTTGCTTGCGTGTATTCGTACGTAGTTCGCTGATTAAAGCCTTCTAATTTGTAGCCGGTGTCTCCAAATACGCGCATACTGTCAGTGGGTCATACGATTGTTTATATTACACGGCAAGAAAGTCCTGTGAGAGTTTTTTTTACATGTCACAGTTCAGCTTCAGTTAACTTCACATAACTTATTTGGCTGTATTTTTAACTAAGATATCTCATTTTTTTTTTTTATTTTTTTGCATCCCAGTCGCAGTTCAACGCGAAATGTTATAAGTTTGATGGTCAGAACGTACTCATATTTAATTTTCAAACTTATCAATTTTCATCATCCGCTTCCTGATTCACCTCGCGTCAATTCCTGCGAGCCTTCCCCATTCTGGATCAACCTGCAACCAGACGTAACATTCCTCGCATGTACACTTTCGATTTGTGCAACGGATAGGCACAGGTGAGCAAATCCTCGCGGGTCGAATTGCACCGAATGAAATGCCGTGGGAAGAGATCTCTGTTGATAGACTAACGTTTGCAGTCGGCGGAGGATCGTTTTCTCAGCTAACAGAATGAGCAGACTAGCGAATTTCTATCGACTGTCACCACGCAGTCTAGACTCATTGGAGAAGGGAATTTTTTTTACCAGGACAATTTATTGGGCGTTAGAAGAGAGTGTCATACTAATGGTCCGAGTTTGTCATCTTGGCGTCATTAGCGACGGACAAACACCTGACGATGAAGTGATTTTACAGGCCTCCACTTCCTATAAGATCGCGTAGAAAATTAGGCAATGTTGGTGCGGCAGTTGGAAAGTGGCTTTGGAGACGGTCAAACAACATTGCAACAGTATATTATTAGATTCCGGGACCGTTAGGTGCCTCGATAAGCGTGCCATAGCGGACTTTCGATTGTCTTTGAAAGCACTCGACCCGCCAAGTCGTGTCGGTTCCTCTTCACGCATAAGGCACACCGGGCGAGGCTATTCGTTTCACGTCCGAAGCTCACATCACGTTTCAGATCTTACGGTCAGTCCTGAATTATAGCTTGAGGTGAAATTGGCTCGGCTCGGTCCGACTTATGCCAGTGGCAATCCTTTGGTTGACTAGGTCGAGTGGTCTGTTCGGTCGACAATTATGGTGTCGAGTTTTCTGATGACTAAATATAGAGGTCTGGCTTACTGTTTGGTCTCTTGACGGCTCACCGGCACACCTGGGAACTTCTTTCGTCTTCGTTAAAACTTCCATTCCCGGTCATTTGCCTGAACTCTGCAGGACATGCCGAGCACCGGCTGCGATCTTCAATCGAGAAAAGAAACGGAAAAAACGGGGTAAAACGTCTCACAGTCGTTTGGCCGGTCCAAACGTACTTCCGGGTCATATTATAAGCTGGAACAGTTGACCCCAATAATATTAATTATCCGTCGCCTTAAGTTTTACCGTACTTCACGTATGCACACCAATGCGTGCAGGGTCGTATAAAACGTTTTAAACTCCGACGAGCGGTTCCTTCTGCGCGCTCGTATAATAATTATACATCCCATATATAATTATACACGCATGGTGTACCGTTGAATACTCGATGGTATAACATAAGCGCTCGAAATGCGATCATCGAGGTTTTTTTTCCCTGTATTTTTGGTATCCATGTTATTTATTACCTCATACCGTGTCGCATTTGCTTATCTCGGGAAAATAAGGAAATTATATCCTTTTACGAAACTACAGAGATGAGAGCGATGAAATCGGCATATAAGTGGCTGGATGCTCGTAGCATATTTTTTATTCTCTTAATTCCAATACGGGATATGCGCAAGCATGTCCCACAAATTAATCCGTCGAATGTAATTTCCAATCAGGAAGCTTAAAAACTAAGTATATCCTGTTGGAAACGCTCTACCAACCTCGTCGTTGTTGTTTGTCGTTTCTTTTTCGCTCTAGAAGACCAACCACCTTTAGACTACACAACTAAGATATAACAAGCCATTCAAAACTTTGAACCTAACCTAAATAGAAAATTATTTGACGAGGTTGAAGTAAGTAACGTCATCGTAACGAGACGTTGAGGAAAATCACTATTATCTTATTTTTACAATGATTTTGAAGGCATTACGGTTGCACAAAATCTGTATATTTCGTTTCATTACTGTTTACTGAATTTCAGACAGTTCGAAAATTGCAAAATAACGGTTTTTTCTTAGCGTGAATCGTTACGATAACGTTACTAACTTCAAAACGATCTTAATTCACGGTAATTAACCAATCGACTAACGCAAGAATTTCCTGTAACGTGCTTCCAATTAGCTGCTCACTGTAGAAATCACGTCGACGTATTTCGCAGTATCTTTCGCCAATCATTACGTCATTCCATTTCGAATAATTTACACGGCATCTTTTCCTCCGGAAGAGTTTATAGAATTTTCAAATTAAATACTCTACGTGAAAAAAGGCGAATTCTAACAGCATCACGTTGATCAACAACGCTCGGGGTTGTTGGTAGGTACTGCGATTATTATTCGATTCGCGAACAGTTCGAGACCACCGCAAACGCCTGCGTGCAGAACCAGAGTAGGTTTGCCGACCGTTAAATGCTCGTTCCTTCCTGTGTAATTACTGTTATCACATTCACTTGACCCATGAGCGATTCAGGTCAGCAATTTCCAGATTAATACACCGTTGATACGACGATAACGAGACGCTATGCAACCAGTAGGTAGAGTCTAATCTGCCGACGCGAACAACTGTACCCAAGAAGAGATATAAATCCTGACACATAATACATTATATGTACACACGTGTACCAACTGGACGTTGCGCTGCTCGCACAGATAGTTATTTAGGTGAGCACCTTGCTCGATTTGTTCAACCGTCATACGCCCCGCGAGAGTTCGCTGAACGAGATAACGTCCGATGTACGTAAATGTTACTTTTATACCTTGTTAGATCGATCAAGGGTTACGGTAATAATTGCAACGGGCGTTATTTCTTGGGAGAGAAATTCTTCCACGGTAATATCATTTCCAGAGTAGAGATAAGCACGTCCAATATGGTACACTAGGTGCAACGGACATACGCATACGTACCATGAAAAGTCGCTGGTGCTGCAGATCGAGGGTTGAAGTCGGATAACATGGTTCTCCAATTACTAAAGTGGTAATTAGAAGCGGTAAAATTTATGGCAGAAAGTGCAGCTGTTCGATTTACCGTAGGTGCTCGTCTTCGGATTAATCCATTTAACTAATGAGAAACTCGTCGGTCGGATCAGTTCATCCATTTTTTTCGTTATTTGGTAACCTGGGGCATGACAACGTCTCCTTCGCGGTATAGTATTACAATTTCACCGTTCATTACTGCTGCTACTCCTGCAGGTTATAACCCAGGGACTTTCTTTTGTACCGCTTTGTCACCGTTGATGATAGTTCAAAACTACGACGAGATAAATATACTTGCTACAAGAGAAGAGAAAGTTCATTTCCGTTCCAGTGTGCACCGTGCTCAGTTGTATAGCCAACTTATCAATGGTGCTACTTCCTTGTTGAAGAACTGTTGTTGCAACCGCACCCATGTTAGTGGTCTTCGACTTCCCCCGTCTAGTTTTGCAAATCTCTGCATTCCGCGCACCTACATCACTGGTTTTCATAAGTGAAAATCACATTTCCATGGTTCCCAGTTTACTGCTGCAACAGTCGATCAGTATGCCCGGGGCATACATGATCTTGACTTTTCAAGCTTTGTTTTACTGACAACTTTTACCGATTCAAAATTCCTTCAACACTGCGATTCGATACGTTTCTCTTTTAAATAATGCTTTGGTTTTATGCACCTACGTAAATTGAAAGGACTCTCCAAACGAACATGAATGGTTACATCCGTTCGGTAATACGTTGGGAGATGACGACTGTGGCGAAAGTTAGTCTGAGTTATGGAACACGGATAACGACTCGAAGACTTCCGTTTTTCGCATCATTTCCGCCTATTACGGGCAACCTTTCGGAGTCTTCCGATGTCTGGAGAAGATATCAACTGTATTTATGGATGGTGAAGAGCAATTGCTCGACTGGCACACACTCATTACACACATGTGTGTACATATGTGTATATATATATGCGTAAACAGCTGCACTGGAGAATAAGATACATAGTTCATCGGTGCAATTATTACTGTCATGGTCGTCCGACTGAAAGGAGTAGGCGCGTGAGCGATGGTCGAAAGACTTCCATAGCCAAGAAGAAACTTGCTCCAATAATAATTCATCTAATGAGTATAATTATATCCTAACATACGTTGTGTAGTTATCGCAGTTAGCTGCTACTCAGTCCACGCGTATATCGTACCAACATTTATGTGCCGCAGGTTCTTGCTCGCATTTTTCAACGTCAATGGCTTGAGAAAGCAACCCGCCATTCCTTGATACGAGATACATTTCTCCTGATTTATTTCACATTCATTCTTCGGTTGAGAAAGACATTCCGTTAACATTGAATACTCGCTATCGACGTTCTTACACAATTATAAACGTTTGAAAATTATCGATCATCTTTGTTTCCAGGCTGTCAAGTTGGAGTCCGTCCATCCTGGAAGGACGCGGTACCTGGTCGTAGTGTCCTGTACAGGCAGACAGGATGCGGAAGAGAGTTGTCTTCTGGGCATAGATTGCCACGCGAGGGCAACAGTTGGCCTCGTTTTAAGAGTGCTGGCCGACACAGCGATCACGTTGGACGGCGATGGGTGAGTCCTAAATGTTCACCCAAATCTCATCACGTAGATTTCTTGGCTCGCGTGCAGATAAAAACCTCGATGCTTCTTTAACCAGCGTCGTTTTTGTCGGTGAAACGAAGATAAGCCAACCATTCTCGGTCTGTGTAGCGTTAAGAGAAGCAAAAGCTGTACGAATAGTTTACTTAAAAGCGAGCGGTGCAGTGCTTGATCATCGCGCATCACTTTCGCATCGTTAAATTTAATTCGCCGCGTTCCTGCGCAAGCTAATAACGTGTACAAGATCGATTAACGACTCCTCAATTAGACACGCTTTTAGTGCGATCTATGCGCCGGTCAATTTTTTCCTAATTATCGTTTTATCGTCGCTCCGTGTGAGAAGATATCGAAAGTTTAAAGAGACGCCGAGGAAAATAATTACAAAGGGCTGCGACTGCGGAAAATTTTTGTCATTTCCTGATTTTTTTGTCACGGTTTAACAACGAGAACAACTCGACGTTTGTTTCGTCGTTCACCGTTAATCTAACTGAGTAGACGGTCTCTGTGTACCCAAGTTGCGTAATTTGCTCGCCGTTGGAAACCTAGATTTCCGCGAATCGATTACTGGATACTGACCAGAAAATAAAATTAAACAAATCTAGAAAAGCGTAGAAAAATGTCTATTAACTTCTTAGTTGCGGACGGTGAGACTTTTTATTCACCATTTTTGTCTCGTCTCGATCCACCGCTCACCCGTCTTTGTACTTTTGAAGCCCATGCCTCTTCATTTCGACGCTGCGATCTTTACGAGTCATTCTTTGTCAACTAGGCCACTTTTTTTTGTATATCTACCCTAATTGCTCCGTTTAACCGCAGCACCTACTTTTCGACGAAACATTCTTTTTACAAGTCTCTTTCAACCAAATGCCGAAAAGCTACGTATCACTATTACTTGGTATAAAGTATGGACATCGTCGTACAATTTTGTCGAAAGAACTGAAGGAAAAAATGTCCCATATATGGATGAAAGTCTGTGAAACAGAAAAGATGAAAGGTAATCTTCTCGCAATCTGTGAATTTTTGCCTTCAAAAACTCCTTTCTATTGGACCTTAAAACCACGAAATTAGGTCTATTTTCTTTTGAACAATATTAACGATTCGCCAGACGAACAATATGTTTCCAGTAACAAAAACTGTTGATTACTAAAAACCGTTTCTAAAATTTTGTCGTGGATCGTTACGAAAATACTGTCGGAAATGAATCGCATTGATCACTGTTGTAATTTGGATATCAATTTCTCTGACGTGCTTCTTTACTTTTGAAATACGCGAAAGTACTGAAAATAGTATTTTTTGAAAAAGTTTCACGAGGCATGTCCGTGGTCTTGACCAATTTCGCCTTCCTTTCTCGGAACGATTTTATTTTTTTGACTCGGTTTAGGAATCGCTGAGTACACGCGATCCTCGTTTTGAATGGCGCGTGTATAATCAAGCTAATTAGCGTCTGTTATACGGAACCGGGAATACTATACGCAGTTTCGTAAGATTCCGGTTACCGTTACCACGCGTCGTGCCCTGCGCCCATTTCTTCACCCACCGATACCTTTAACTCTATCCATTCTTTATTTCTCCTGTTCTTTACCCGCTGCAATAACAACTCTACACGGTAATTCCGTCCGGTCAGACGATGGCGATTATAAGGTACGCCTACTCGATTAATCCTGCCGAAATATGCAATTACTCTCGATACACATTCGGTTGAAGAGAGGAGAAAAAGAGCGAGAGAGAGAGAAGAAAAAGACACACAGACAGTCCCAAGGAAAATACACTGTAGCAGCAGCATCGCGATCAAGATACTGCAACATTCTCTTGACTCACAATCGTGGCGTCCAATTTTCTTACGGATGCTCAATTTACTGCAATGCGTCATCGGTCGGGTTACACGAGATATGCATTATATGTATAGCTATACATCGAATCGCGTATAAATTATTTATCTCCAATTATACCGCAGTGCAGAGACTCGGCAGGAGTGAAACGTTCATTTATCAATCGTCAGCCGATGAATAATGGGCTAGCATACATACGCGATCAACTCCTGCCAGATAAGAGGAGCCATGAAACAAGATACAGGCACCTGTGTTGGGCTACACTCATGTGCCAGTGAACCTTGAATCGGAAGGTGACAATGTCTAACCGGGTCATACGAAAGAGAAAAGAAACACGACTTCTTCTCCCGCGTTATTCAATTCTATTTTCTAAATCACGCCAAGACTGATACGGAATAATTAGAATAGATGATCCGTTGAAAATGTCATTCTTCGATGTACATACTAACAAAACGCGAGACTTGAATACGGTGCGTTCTCAGGTACATATCACTTTTTCCCCAACCACTTTCCGATCGTGTTTATGAGATTCAATTTCGCCCTGCACACTAGTGCGCAAAAAAAAAAAAAAAAGGTAACATCCCAATCATAATAAATTCAACTTTGATAAGCAGCGTTTGTAAAATCGATTCGAACAATCTTAACAATAATTTTTATTTTTTTTTCGTCTGGTTACAGGGGCTTCAGCGTCAGCGTTTGCGGTTGTCAGCACATCTTCAAACCAGTATCCGTGCAAGCCATGTGGTAAGTTTACTTCTTCAAGTCGTACAAAATCATAGAATACCACAAATTTCACCATTCAATCGGTCATACACTTGCAGAAATACTTTCCACCATATATACCCTGTACCTATACGTATAACTGTGCATGGGGTTAATTTCGGAGATGCGAAAGGACCAGGTGCGTAACCCCCTTGGAGGGGGGGGGGGGGCGAAATTTTTTTTCCCCTCTATTTTAACCCTTCCATCATCTCACAACCATATTTTTCCATACTGGTCTCAGCTAACGTTAAATCCTTAGAGCAAAGCACACTTGTGAGATTGTAGAGAGTGAGAGAGGTATTCAGACACATTGTCCGTCCTTTTTTCATCTCTCTGCAGTACATTGTCTTGGATCCCCCCCCCAAACATGCCTTTTAGTTACACGCCTGGAAAGGACGCTTGTTTCTTGTGACGACGACGACGTTCGTTCGAGTAACGAGGCACGGGTAAATGAGTCTCGGGGTCGCATGAGTTTCGACTTAATAACCACATTCAACGGACAATGGATAATGGTTTACAAATAATTGGATACACGCGATGGGCTGACCGAGTCTGACGCCCACGAGAAAAGGCGCAGATGACTGACAAGCTTCGTCCCACGATTAGTCTCTTAGAATATGAACACGTACGGTGCTGGAAATAGTTGAAATTTCTGCTACAGGAATTATAGTTTTATGAAAATTAATATTTTAAGACGAAATATTGGAATCTAAATAGTTTGATCGAAAAACGGGTGTGTCGTCTTGATTTTGTACGTTCAGAAATGTCCGGATTTTTCGTTGTTTCGTCAAGACGTTGAAAATTATCGAATTCGCTACTTTAATGACTCCTTGTTACTCACGTCGTCAAATTATTGCAAATTTCATCACAGCCGAACGAACAATTCAATTTGTTCGTTTCAGAACTTCAATATTTCTGATTCAATGAGCCGTAAAAATGTTTTGAAACAACATGAAAACAGAATCTTGTTTAATTTGCATCAATGTTCCATTACTAAGATTTATTCGTCAACACTTTGTGAATACGAGAGAGTATATATATATATATATATATATATAGACTGTTTAAAAAATGAATGAAAATATTTAACACAATGATAATTGGCACGTTTTGTTTTTTTTTTTTTTTCAACGGTTTACGGTGTAGAAATTAACGTCTTTGCTGGACTCACGCGTCCCAAATACTGAGGAAACGCCTAGTTAATTTGGCAAAGATAACGGTTTTACGCTAAAACTCGCAATCTGTGTCAGCTTGACTCGAGCAAAGATGACATTATTTCTAAAAATAAGTATTGAAGTAATGTTAGAAGTTACCCCGCATCCCAACAAGCTGTTGAAAGTAAAAAAAATTTAAAAAAGAAAAAAAAAAAAAAAAATGCCAAGGCCAATTTATGGAATTTTATCGTTGATGATACTTTTGAATCTTGAAACCAACTACATACTATTATACTGGCTATAACTTTTACTCCGACTGTAATATTGTATAAGCCTCTCGTTCTGGCGTCGGCAACATTTTTAATTACTTCATAGGTCATCAGCGACCAGGAAGATGTTCAGATTCCGAATAGAGATGAGATGAAAACGTCCGCCCATCTTTTTTTTCGATCGTACACTTTGCTCGATCTTACGCGTTTTGGTTCTCAGTTAAGATCAAAGTATCTGCCACTCACAGTTGTGGAAAATCAAGTTTCGCGGTCAATAATCTGTTAAACTCGAGCAATTCATTTTTTCTGAAACTTGGTTCCCGATAATGTTTTCGAAATTACTGATTCCGAATCTGAGGTAAAATTTTGAAAATTTAGAATGGGGGTTGAAATATGGTTTTCGAAAAATCTTCAAATGGCGAGCTCGGGTTCTTCTTTTTAAACTTTGATTTCAGATTCGGAATCAGTGATCTCGAAAACCTTTTGGGAACGAAGTTCCAAGAAAATTCATTCCTCGGTTTGGATTCAAAATTTTCTCCCACGATGTAAACTTATGCAGCTCTGTATTTGCATATTTTCGCGAATTGCGTCCGATGTTTATACACGCGCTAAAATTTCCATCGTCTGTTGTTTCTCTCTACGCGTTGCTGGGTGTGTTCAACGTCCATGTGTTTTGTTCTTCGTGTCAAAGATAATATGAAAACAAGTTGTTTGTGAACTCTGACTTCCTAGCTCTTCTAGAATTCTGTAAAAGTACAAGTCCGTTGCTTTTGATAGACGGTAAAAAATCTTGGCGTCTTACAGACTTCGGTATACGTATACGTTTAATAATTTACCAATCTCCGCCTCTGTTCACGCGTCATATTATTCGCAATTAATTCTCCGATCATTGTTACTGGGAACACAGCGCCTACAACAACATTGCTTTTAAGCCGATTTTCAATTTACTTCTTCCTCGCTTTGTAGTGCCGCGTCATTTTTGGCTCGCATTAATTTCTGCGCCGCACAAGTGGGTATATTCCGCATGCAAGGATTTAGTCTCGATCTACGTCTTCGATGTTTGCACCGCCACAAAGTCGCTGAACAATTATATTTTTTTGAAGGAATTATCGCATACTTTAGTAGAAGCAGTATTCTAACAAAGAAGTTTAAATTAATCGAACAGATACTCCGGTACTTCTTTCAAAGTAATTACTCGCTATTCAGATGCGTTTACATGCATTGTAATGTGTAATCGCAATTCCCAAGCTGTATACCATAATTTGTTATTGAATTGCGTCCAATAACTTCAACTTCGATTATCAATTCGTGGGACTAGAAACGGTTGCAAGAAATTTTGATGGTAACGAACGTAATTATCAAATTGATGAGATTTCAAATGACTTGAAACTGAACTCAAGAACACTCTGAACAAATGTTTCTCCAACACGTTACTGTAACGTATAAATTTCTTTTAAACGATGATCCTTATCAGTATTTGCATCGTTGAACTTTCGTCTGTCAGAGACGAAATTAGAGAGTCGCCCTTCATACACGCATTACCAAAACTGGTTGGATCGTTTCGCGTGTTGTGCAAACACAGACACGTACGGGAGCTCTTCGATTTTAATTGCTTTTTGCTCGCGTGCGTGAAACACACACATGTAGAAAAGTTATAAGTCCATAAGAATACGCGTGTACAACGTGAGCTGAGATCTGAAGTCGATACCGATCCGTGACTCAAGTCGCAGAACCAACGAAGTTCCCAATCGGTGGCTGGCAGCTCCTCGTCCCTCGCCATCAACATTTCGGGTTATGTAAGATCGTATAAATCCGTCATTAATGTCGAGCCAAGATTATGATACGAATGCAGGGGGATAGGATGGGGTTAAAAATATCGAAAGATGAGAAATCGAAGAGCTTCGATATTGTGATGTCGAATTTTTAAAGAAGCGAAACTTGATGTATAGAATTGAAAAATGTTGAAAGTCGAAGAGGTAATATGGAAAGGTAAAAGATTAGAAAGATCAGAACAGATGATGTTAAACTGTAAAATCGTCATCTATATTTCGCCTTTTTTATTTTCTATTTTCTATAATAGAACTTTTCACATTTTTAAATTCTACGAATAACATTTTTGCGTATATGAAAAATCGACAATACGGTGCTTCTATCAATCGGCAATTATGATTTTTTACCTCTGCCTGGCGAATATATTCGGGTGCTGATAAGTCGAGGACGAAGAGAGGAGAACAAGGAAGAGCAAGTATTTGGTTTGTTAGCTAGACTCCGTGTGTCTCCCGTGTGTTTGACTTCGTTAGGAGTAGCATTCAACTGTTCGTTGCTTCTGCTGTTGTTGTTGTTGTTGTTTGTATTTTCGTTTTCCTTCATTTTTCCTCGTCGCCTTTTTATTTACTTGTCTATTTTCCTCCCCTCGTCTTCCCTTACAGTCTCTATAAATAAATACCCAGCTGTATCGGCTACCGCGCAACATCGCGCACAGCCTTCATTTAAAACTATTTATATTTCACACGAGGCGGGTGTATGCATACAATTGCCTCGAGTGATCACAGAAGTTGAAAAGCCGAGGTTTGACTATTCAACAGGTTGATTTTTCGGGTGGGGAAACCCTCTTGTTTTTCAAAAGATTTGTCTAAACGCTGTCGCTTTTATCCTCCGCCGTTTGACGAAAATTTTCCGCAAAATCTCTTCTTATTCTTTTTTTCTTTTTATTTATTTTTATCTTCTACGAATGTGTAGCTGCTCGCTGTTGCCAAACAATTTCCGTAGACTAGTTTCGGTGATGTAGAACAGTCGGTCTATTTTTTCTTTTCTCTTCTTTTTTTTTTTACCACCACGATTCGACCGTGGAGCGCAGATTCAAGGCTAGAATCTCTCGCCGACTATGTACGGAGGTTTCTGCTCTGGTGGTCGCCGGCCTAACTTGGACTCGTGGCAAAGCGGCTGCAGGGGCGTCCCGACGCTTGCGGGGAGGATGCGACGGCCAGCGTCGCTATTATTAGCGCGCCTCGTGGTCCCGACCTCCAAGTCGCTGGTGGACCAACGCCCGCGCCTTGTATGGACGCGTCGCGACGCCACCGTTTGCCAAACTTTCTATCCAAATTCACGGAAGCTTGACCGTGGCGAAAAATCGGGCATTTCAAGCTTCTTCCTCCCCTTCCGCCACTTGTTCGACTAATGTAATGACATTTTTTTCGCACCCCAATCGCGCTGTGAACGCCTTCGCAAAACTCTGTAAAATGTCGTTTTGCCATCCTCGAGTTCTAAGGTCATGGATCACGGATAAGGTGGCGATTGGTTCTCCTCGGTTCTACTTATACCGGGAAAATCTCTTGAAACTTGAAAATCAACTACGCATGCGCCAAATAATTCAATCTCATTGGTCGGCGAAATCTTCCCGCGGCGATATTCTTGTCTGCGATGCAGGCCGGCCAACGTACGCAAAATGTGTAGGTTTGAATTTTCAAAGAGCGTACGCATTAAATTCGGACCGTTCTTTGAAGAATCAACTTTCCGACCCGATAAAAAATGCTTCCCCAAACCTTTCCGAGTCACCGCCTCAATTATTTAAGATTCTAACCTCGAAAATTCGTATCAACTACATCGCCGGCAGAAACAGAGTTTGACAGCTGAAACTCGGGTTGGCCGGCCTGCATGAACAGCCGATAAAACTCGCGCATGCGCGGTCGATTTTCAAGTTTCAAGAGATTGTCCCGGTTTGTTTCACGTTGTACGTATGACTCGCGGTAAATCATCTAGAAAATCGCAAGCCCGAAGGCGCGGTAGTCGCGCAAATGTGATAATAGGTTTTTCATGTCAACTTAGCAGGCCGCACCTTTCGACCCATTCAGTTGTCGCCGGGAATTTATATGTACAAGTGCGATTGACGGAAGGTGTTGATGAAACATATTCAGGCAGTCGGATCGGATTTTTCACTTGAATTACTCTATACCTCGCAATGCCTGTAATTACCTGGGGGAAATAGTTGAATATACACTGACTAATTGAACGAATTAAATGGCGATAGGTGGCAAATATTGTCTCCTGGGCGTGCCGATACTTTGATCAAATGGGTGCGACCTGGAAACAGCGTTTCGACTTCATCAAGGTCGATTAACATTTTACGCAGTATTTGTAACAACTTCGTTCGATGAACCGATTCAGCTTCACTGCTTTGCTCGCCATGCCCGCTTTGTGTATGGCTGGCGTTCCGTTTGGAGTTTTGCGAACACTGAGAAAAATTTCAATAAAACAGGTATCGTTAAAAAAAACTGTTTGAATATTGTTGGAATTGCAAAAAACGAGGTACGCGTAACCATTTTGCGCTATCGTCGATCCTTTTTCGGTAATTGCAACGCAAAATCAGTTTGTTCGGTTGACTCGACTTTTTTAGTTAAACACGACTTTATCGTCAATTTATTCTTGCACAAGCATTAAATTTTCGCAGCAGTTACAAGAAAATCTAGTAACAGTGATCGTAATGAGAAAGAATAGTAACGGATACACGGACTTTCCGGTTACAGCTAAAAAACTAATTTTCATTTTCTACCTAAAACTATATTTTTCGAGTGTGGTAAAAAATGAAAATAGTCAAGGACTGAGCGGTAAACGGAGCTAAAAATTTCTCTCAGTGAATCTTGCCTTCTATTACGTGAGCGAAAAATGGACGCTGGGACAGGTTGTTTTCGTTCCTTTTATTTATTCATTTTTTTTCTTCTTTTTCTGGTGATCGATCTCGAAGCGACAGACAGACATCCTTGCGCTTGTAAAACGTTGGAAATCTCGACGCCCTCGGTAATATTTACGAGGGCCACGGAAGGCAAACGCATGCAACGTTAAATGGTTCAGGTATTTAATGAAAAAGTTGTCGTCGATCTCGAGATGCGTGATACCTTGGCTACCTGCTCTGTTATTAAATATTGCAGAATACCTACGTAAAGCGTTTGAGTTACTTTCTCGAATGAATAATCTAACAACGCGAGGTATACCTACAAGAAATTAAAGGCCTCCTACTTGAAATTCACCATTCGGTTTCTTATGATTTCACCAGCTCAAGTTAGTTTACAATTAGCCAAGTGTTCAACCTACGGCGGTTGATCTGTTTCAGATCAAAAATCTAGCCCTGAATTTAATCGAGATATTGCAACGGTCAGAATTTCACTGTCGGATTTCAGTCAAAGTTTCACGAAATTCGTATAAAAATTCGTTAATTCACGAACGGCACCGACTTTTAGGTCAAACAGTACAATTTACTTTACTTTTCATACGCAAATACGGTCACGCCTTCTCATAACCGAAAGTCTAATCCATCAACTGGATTGAGACATTTTGAGAGACGTGTTTCCGACCTCCGCTAAAAAAAACTGCTAATTTTAGTGCCAATTAGTCATTTTACCCTCCGTACCTGCCTTAGGCTCGTAACGTCGAGCGAAATTAATCGACTAATGGATGTTTGTCGGTGTTCGCGTATCTCGAGGCAAAGTGACATGTAACGAGTGCAAAAATATAATTGAGTTGTGATACGAATTCTCCGACATATAGTCGGGTAATTAAACGAAACCCTACTCGGTAGTCAATCAAATTCTTCAATCAACGTCGGCTAGTTTCAAAGCCTGTGGAAAATTCTCTGAAACCCGAGTAAAGATCACCCAGACGAGACTTGAGAAGCATCCTTTCCTCGTTGGGTTTCTTTCTTTTTTCATATCTTTGTGCCTCGATCGATAGTGTACGAATCCTCAATAAGCTACATAACTCGTCGGTTTTCGTATGCGGAGAAAAAAAGCATCGTACGAAACAAATGAGTATTGGATAGGCCATAAATATCATCTCGTGCAAGACTCCCAGGTCTTTGACGAATACCGCTGAAGCACTGCACAGTGTGCCTGCAGTCCCGACTTCTTAACTCTCTACGTCTTGTAACTGCATTTACCATTTACTGACCGCAGTATAAGGCGTTTTATGTCTCGAAGAGGAGGATGAAAAACTTGTCTCCTCCGGCACAGTGTGCTACTCCACTCACAGTCGAAGCCGAGGATACCAGTATTCATTCACCGATATGGAAAAACCAGTCGATTCATTCGGCCAGGACCGGGCTGGCAAACCGTCTCGTTGTAACCCAAGCCTCAGAAATGCATCTTGAAGAGTATTATTCGAGCGATGATTAGTGCGGCACTTGAGGTATTTTCACCGTTACACAGTCCGGAAATTCGCAGTTTTTCAAGTTCCTCTCGCTGTTACCATCAACGGTTAATTATCCTTCTGCTTTTTCGTACTTGGCGAAGTACTAATCCGACAATTCGTTGGTTCTTCGAAGCTCACGTTATCTACTTAACGAAGAGAATATAAGAAACGAGATATCGACGCGTTGGTATCTGCAAATCGAATATGCGCACGTGCTGTGAATCAGATTGATCATTGATACCGTTTGTGCTCGGAATAAGGCGAGACAAGATGGGACTGGACGGTTCTCTGTATGGGTGGGAAGGAGTCCCTACAAGGCTTTTGTCACGTGACTAGTGTCACTCCGTACGCAGGGTCGAGGTATCCCATTCATCAGTTCTTTGCCGGTGCCATGCATCGCGACACTTGGCACGGTTAGATTATCTAGGCTCGATACGAAACGCGAGGATCTCGGTCGAGGTGACCGGAGGAAATCCCGCGAAGGTTGCCAATTACCATTTCAATATTTTATCATCACCAAATCCACCGTTCTCTTCACGTTTGCGGAAAATGGACTGCTTTCCTCAGTTTGCAACTGTTTCACCGAGCACTAAAGTTGAAGATCCGAAGTATTTTCTTGACCGCGAATCGGAGTGGTGTTCATGAAAGAGGCTCTCTGCTTTGGTGGTCTCCATTTGACACGATTAGCTGTCTGGAATCTCCGTCTCGTTTTTAGTCTGACTTTTGCACCGGGGTAAACGATTGACCTTGACACGCGGTATGAGTCGTACTTGTTCCTATGTAATACCAACACAGATAAAATCTGTTCCACTGGCAAGGCCGCGTCTCATGCGGGTAGTTTTCAAGGGCGAACGTTTGACGACGCGAGACCGCGTTTGCAGGACCGTTATTTTTATCTTATCCACGTTTTGGCCACGTGTGTCGTCGATAGATCCTAGTTTACCGACCCAACGCCCCAAATCTCTCGCCTAACAGACAGCCAACCACAAACGCCACTACGTTATATTAGTGTATCGTATTTCTTGATACTTTTTGGAACGTGCTTTACCAGTTATCTGACCTTGTTTGGGGGCGGTTCCTATCACGCGGCACGAAGGGCGTTTCGGGTTTCGATGAAGATCATCTTTGCTAGGGGGGCGTATCTGCGTTTTGATAAAAGCACCAGTGCTCGACGTCAGTCTCTGGTAACATGTAATGCGTATACTCGATTAACCGTTTGCGACTTACCAACAAAAAAAAGGTTGGCCGGCGAAAACTATCCAACGAAGCTTGAATTCTATAATGGTCCACTGCGATTGTTCCGATAATTGACAATATTTGGTTACAATTAATACGAAATAACCCAAGGAGAATTGCCGTTTTTCCTCAAGTACTCTCTGCCGATCAACACTAACACAATATTCAGTTATGGGTGGAAAAAGTGAACCAGTGGAAATCTGGCAATGTTAGATTAAAATCGGATTCGATTTTTTTCCTTGACGTAAACTTGAGTGTTCCGTTAGCCTTCAAAGTTGTATCATCGGACGTCAAGAGGTTCAATCATGTAAAAGTATCTATCGACTGATGGCCCCTTACACAATTAATAATTCACGAATGACGCTTATTTTGTAATCATCTAAAACCTCGCGCCGATTAAAAGAAAAAGAAGAAATCTCCCGTAATTCAATCTCTTACTCCTTTAATTGCGTAAGGCGTTTTAACGCACTGCGCATTATTGAGTCATCAGAATGGGACTTTATTTGGTATCGATAGATTGGGCATGTCGTTTGCTGTATCAGAATTTCTTATTTCTCAATCAACGGCTTTTGCCGCTACGCCGTTTTGCTCGACGAAGCTCGACCCTGAATACAGAAGGCAATGATCGCTGATTCTCGTAACACTGTCAACCAATTTCAGTCTCACACAGACCGTGCAGTCAGTTAATGGCTTACGCAGCATACGATGCATGTATGCATACGTAACCATTTGACGACGTTGTTTCGTTGTTGCGTTTTATTTACTTTTCGCTCGTAGCAGTCATCCGATGCACGTCGGCCTTTGAATGGAACCGAATGAGATAACTTCCGGCTAGCATAACCGGCGGTGCTTCCTATCTATCCCACGATTAACGCAAAGACCTCTGGTCTAATTTTGTTCCACCAAATCCCCTGGTTCTTCACGTATGAAAATTATCCATTTCCCACTTGTCACCCAGCAAATATCCATCGTCCTGTCAGCGCGGCTTCTGGCAGCCCGCGTTTGCCTCGAAGCCGTCTTATAACGCGGCCATTCTCTGTATCTGTTTCTCCCGTTCTCCGCCGCTCGGTTATTCCGCCCCCGGAAATACAGACAAATGACGCGATCCTCGGTCCCGTTTCGATGGCAATCTGGCCAATGACTCAACCGGCAACTCCCAATGGCCATATTAATTTGGCAATGTCCTAGTTTCACGGTGCGATATAACTATACCAACCTCTTCTCATTTAGGACGTGCTAATCGACTCCTAAGGATTTCGGAGCACACGCAGTGTTACCAAAATACTGCTCTCAGCCTTGGGAAGACCGAGGTCAAAGCAGGTGGTTTTTTCGATTGGAATCCGTTCGTCGGTAATTTCGGAAAAACCTATTCCTCTTTCTTGGTTTTTCCTCATTATTATCCCTCGCTGCGACTCAGGTGCCTGCCTTCCTTCCTTACAAACGAAACACACGCGATATTCCGTTCGGTATCTCGCGAGATACTTAATGATCTCACCTAGTGTACGTAATCCCGGTACTGGAAAATATGTCGATGGGTACCTACTCGGCGTCGTATAGGTACCCATAACTTCAGTGAAAGGAAACTGGTCGATTACTCGATACTGCTGCAATGACGGCATTGCATTCAAAAACAGCTGGTGACATCAACTCGCACATAGCGTAACGTATCGCGTGATCAAGGATACTTCTATTCCGCGTTTTTCATCCTTCGAACAAGTCTAGGGTCGAAATCGCGAGCGGGTCGTTCGAGTTGGTCTTGATGTGAGTACACCTCGCAAATGTCTCGTTCAACGGCGTTCCTCTTCTCGTTGCATGACTCCTCCCTGAAACGTTATCTTTACCCTGGTGTTATTGCCCGTTAAAAGGAATTCACCGTTAACCGACGGTAAGGCCTTTACCGCCACGCCATCCACGAAGAATGAACGCCGCCGGCGGAGCTTGACCCGGTTTCGTGAGATAAGGATGCTGCGCTGCAATGGACCGCAGGTTTTTTTCCTTTCACTGGATTTCCGTAGGAGACGCGTCCAAAGACTCGGTGACAACCGTCCACTATCCGCCCACGTTTATGCTTTGACGCAAACCGATATTCAAATTTTATACTTCAAAGCTTACTGCGCTCATCGCGTACGCGCGGAGATTCTCTATACGTATATTATAGTAACACAAAGAGAAAGTATATTTTGACTCATTGATCTACAAGTTTCCGGATGTGGAGAGGAACGAAACCCGCTTGAATCATTTCGACGTCGGTACAAATTTTATTCGTGTTTTTTTTTCTTACTAAGGACGATGCACACTCGCGAATCGCTCGTAGCCGTTCCAATAACACCTTCAAGGACATCTGCCAGCAAGGTTTTCCGTAGTGGTGCTTTTACATGTGCCTCAGTTAAAACCGGCGGCTTTGGTCCTCGTCGGGAGGAATTTTTTACTCCTAATTTATATCTTCCGGCCGTAGTGCGCAAACTTCTATCGCGCTAGTGATCGGCCAAACAGTCTCTGGATCTTCTACGGCGTGCCGCAACGTTGATTCATCGAAATATGGTGATTTTTCGGAGAATCGCCGTTAAATTTGTGTCGAATCGCTAATTTGTGGTCACTAATTAACGTAGGTGTCGAGTTATGTTTGTTTCGTGAAAAAGACTTCGGTTTTCGGGATATTTTTCTACTACAGTTTCAGCATATTTGATCCGAAATCTTAAAGGTCACGATTCACCCAATATTCAGGAGAGCATTTAAACGAAACATTGTGTGTAAACACGCGATTCACGCAAATATGCATTTTCATATTTCCTTGAACATTTGCATTGTTTTGCAAACTTTTTACGCTTCTTCAAAAACTGAAGAATGGTAAAATATGAATTTCAAAACTAACGAAAAATTCATGTTCAAGAGCTTGATACCCACAAACGATATTTCAATGCGAAAATATCCTACTTTGATAGTACTCGATAAAAATGCAAAATTTTATTTTCTTCTTCGGTTCATTTTTACCGTAAGAAAACAGCCCGTGTTGAAACTCCCCAAAATTCGATCTCTCCGAGACAATAATGCCCCCACGTGTATATACGGGGGAACATCGATGCACGTGTATTTGGAGAGCTCGAAGATACGCGTACCCAGATGTTCGAAAAGTCTCTCGCCATCCGCGCGGTCTATATTACCAACGGATCGTGTAATACAGTACCATCGAATTATCGTTGACATTTCGAAGTACGTAGGATAAAGGAAAAGACACACTCCGTTCGCTTTGAATCACCGAACATTAAGAAAAGACAAGCAAAGACGCGAGGATAGTTTCGAGTGGGATCTTGCTCGTCTTCCTTGCTCACCTATCTAGTATCGATCAATGCATATGGTAGGTGTTTCGGTGCGCAACCACCAACATGATGATCACCAATGCCGAATATGGCCGTTCATCGTCATCTGTCACATTATGCCTCCTCCTCGTACTCGGCCTGTATCTCTGTCTCTCTTGTCGCGGTGCCCACGCCGCTTCTATTCTGATCTTTCTTGGTCGTCGGCAATCGTGGCATATCCAAGCAGTCAGTAAAACGTGGCCCGTCTACCGAGAACCACTTCTTCGTTACACCTCCAAGATTTTCGCGAATCGCGCGGTGATATCGAGTTTGTGAAAACATCTAGTAAACCGATCGTCCTCCACGGTGCCGGTGATTGTGGCTCAGATCGTACCTGTGACGGTATCGCAATGTCATTACACCATGCTCCTTGGATTCCTCGAGAGCTTAACCCGATAGACGACCGCCCCTACGCTTGATATCATTCTCTGGCATCGCCCTGGCACTCGACCCCCGTCGACCCCGGATCGCAAGGACGACCGTCAAGGACTCCTCGCCGGTGCTCGAGAGATGGGACGACTGGCTGCAGGCGGGTCAGTAAGAGATGACTAAACGAACCTAACGAACACCGATGACGTTGCTTCGTGGATCTTTAGTGTGTATCGTAGTGTTGGTAGTGTTGCCCGTTCTGCTACGGATCGCAAGGATTCTGGCCAACAATTATGGTCCCTTCTTCGCTCTCCTAGGAGCCCTGAAATTGGCTAGGTAGGATAAACGACACGGCGTGACCGGTGCCATGTGCCTTTCCCTTACACTCTTCTTTTACCATCTCCAGTGCCAAATATCATTTTACATCATTCGTGTTTTTCTTTATTTCGCATTACGAATCACGTGTCGCGTTGGAATTATCACGTTACATGCAAGAAACAGCACATCCGCACGATCGTGTCAACGACGGAGATCGCGCCTTCGATTTCACCGTTTAAATTCAATTCGATCTTTTGTTCGTTCATACCCAGCGCACCACGCGTGGCGATGACGATCCATCGTGAGATCTACACCCAACAAATTGCGCAATTTAGAATGATCTCTCAGGCTCGAAGACGTCGACACGGATTGGCGAGAGTATGGATGATAGTTTACTCCGGAGTTAACAACACGAAATCCATCTCGCTAAGGAGACTGATAAACGTCTCACGTTGCGGCGTGTGGCCAAGCATTTTTCACATTCCTGATCAATCTTAAGACCAAGGACGACCACTCGATGCGAACGAGGAGCGTGTATCCGTGCAGCATACCGAGGATACGTACCGATTCATCCAAAGGTTTATCTCGTAGTTAAACTTCGCGGCACCTGCGCAACTTTGAATTGTTTCGTACAGATCAAGGTCAAGGTCAAAGTGAAGGTCACCCACGTCCTGTGGCAGAATGTACCAGAAGGCGTTGAACGTGTCCGAGTTTTGTACGTGTAGATCGTTGGATACCCGAATGATTTTTCTCTTTCGTCGAATGACAAGCACGTGGGCTTTAGATTATTTTTTGGACAGCCTTTTTTTTCCGCTAAACATTTCCTATCGCGTAAACGGAACGTTGGGATTTCTGGCACGTAGAAATTAAACACTAAACTGTAAATACGATCACCTTTATATAGAACTGACGTAACACGCATATGTGTGTACGGATAAAAGCTGGCGGAGCATTGCGCAAGTCTCTTTTCAACGTCTGAGAATACAAATTTATACTCAAATTCTCGGTTAAAATTATAGGTTTTTGGAAATCGTTTCGCGTACGCAGATGTTTCACGTGGAAAATGAAATGTGCTTTTGTCGCGGACGCTGCGATGTTTCTCGGCTGGTGTAACGTATAACATACATAGGTAGATATATCATACCGCGGAACAAAGACGACACGTTGACAATGAAAAACATAAAAATGCTTTGCTTAAATTGGACGTATTGCTCAGACGGTACGGTCACGAGAAGTTCAAGACTTGGCTGCTTCGGTAGCCAAGTTTTTCTGACTCGAATGATTCTACTGCGAACCAATTAGGACATGCCTATATCTTGCGGTAAATCAACGGAAGTGTATTTGCTCCTCTTTCCAACTTTTTATTGTTTAAAAATAATTCGCAACGGGTGACTAAGGAAAATGCACCAGAATTTATCATTGTTTTCTTTCGCTGTAAGTCTCACCGTTCCTTGCTTACATGTTATATTATGAAAAGTGACATGCTCTTCGCTGTGTGTACAATGTGTACAATGATTCGGCTGACTGTGACGCCTTAGCACGATTTTTGCACGAACTTTCGATACGACTTGAAAGTATTTAAAAGTGAGAATTGCTCCGTACATTATTTGTACAGCAAGTGGTATTTTTGTTTTATGACCCGAACTTCTTCGGAATATATCCGAATTCCTCAAGAAATAATCTTAAGCTGAGAATCGTTTCTGCTCAAACGTTGCGAAATGTATATGGAAAACGAAATAATAGACAAGATATTTCCCTTGTCAAGGGGGCATATATGAGGAGATTGCTGAAAAAGTAAGAGAATTTTCAATTCGATTAAAGTTAGTTTTATTGAAAAGTATATATATTGAGCGTAATTTAAATATTTATTAAAATCGGTCAATGAGAAGTATTAAAATTAACAATTTTGCTCGTTGATTTAATTTACCTTGTTCACGATATTTCGAAAACGGCTCTATCGATTTATTGCTAATCCGGATACAGTATTCCTAAACAGTTTATACGCTATAACAGTACTTTCTGTTGGTAGATTCTAGTAAAAGAAAAAATGAGGATAAAGCTTGATCTACATACTTTTGAATAAAATAAAACTCCAATCGAATCGAACAACTCGTTACATACGTAGGTATAAATTTGCAAAATTCACGTACTTTTTACCGCCTCATCCTCATATATTACACTCCTTTAATTAATAGGTTCTTAATTCCTTCTATCGGGCATTGCGTGGAACAATTAGATTTCACTACTGAGAGATCAGTAGCACGTGATAAACGTTAAACCACGAATTTCCTTTACGGTAGGTGTTGACTCAAAAATAGATTCAGTTCTTTGACGTTGTTTCTTCGCGATACGCGATTTATAATAAAACGTGGCGTTTAGAGGCGTGAACAAAGCGTCTGCCTATGCCAGCGGACTGCGGAAAAAAGATCATCAAGGTTTTCCTGGAGTCCGGAGCTCTCGTCGCTGACGGCACATTGGAGATATTATTTACGCTCTATTCGCTTGAGTATTGCAACTAGGTATCGTTGTGTAGTATTGGTAAATACACTTGTAGCCGATATCTTGTAACGATTCTCGGAAGCGTTTTGCTCTTCAAAGACAACCTGCATGTAACGAGCTTAATGCGATTCGACTTACGTATTAACGAGTACTCGCGTATCTCAAATCTTCACGCGATATCCCTGCCTAACCTTTCAGCGGCAAAGCGGAAATTAACACGTCTCGGTGCTTCTTGGGTATCTCAGTCCGACGGGAAGTGGTTTTTCCTTAGATAACGACTGGCAAAATGACAATGTCGCGAACCTGATCGACCACCAGTGTCAGAGGAGCACGCAGTTTGCGTCGGACATTCGCGATGGAAGCGTCTAAGAAGATGATTAAATTTCCCTGCGTATTGTTGAAAATAATAAGGTGATGAATATTCGCCGATTTGCTTACATACGGTATTATTTATCGCTCAAAATATCGCTATATAGCGAGTAAATTAACTATAGCGATCGTAATTAAGACGGATTCTCCATATGATTTGCGTTAATTATTCATGCGGTTGTTGGAAGATATACAGAGTCAGTCGAAGACCAAAAATAAAAAAGACAAATAACGAATTACAATTGACAAAGGAACTGGAAAGCTTTCCACGTACACACATGTGCATGTTTATTAAGTGGAGCGGAGTTTAACGTGTCACAGTTCACAAACTGCATTTCGCAATTATCAGAGAAACATACAGCGTGGAAAAAAAACGTCATGATTTTTACCAAACCATTATTTGTGCATGTAATCTAAAGGTTCAACGAGTTTTGTGAAAATCACTTGTCGAATTCTATTCTGTCGAAGTTAGTAACGTTATTGTAACGATTCCTGCTGAGGAAAAAGCGGAATTGGTTGGAAAAAAAGTTCGCCTCAACAGGATCATATCCCCCCCCCTTATGTTCAAGCGTTATTTTTATCATGAAAGTACTACAGACCAAACGATTTGTTTCCGAATTGAAGAAAACTATGAAAACTGCCTGAGATCGAAACAGGCCAAGTTAATTAAATTTCGCTGATTTCATTAACGATGATCAGATTATCTCGCGACTTTCGTGCATTTTGGTGAATTTCTCGTCTAAGTTTATCGTGATTTGTTGCAGGTCAGCTTTGCAAACGCTTCACAAGGTGTCCAGCAAAGCTCGAGAGCAGAACTATTTTCTCGGGGGTTTGTCCCATGACTGGGTCAATTACTATGAGCAACGGATCGAGAGTGACCGCTCGTGCCTCAACGAGTGGCACACAATGGATAATCTTGAATCCCGCAGGCCACCGTCTCCGGACAGTGAGCGCAGCAAGTGAGTAGCGATCGGCTGTTTTTCACAAATTATATACCTTATCAAAAAGTCCGGATTATTTCCTTGGTCAAAATAGGCGATGAGAAATTTAAATAACATCACTTAGGCTCAAAATTGATACTTAGATCGTCATTATACGCTTGAAGATGATATTCTTTTTTCTACAGGAATAGTAACCTAGTGCAAAATGCCGATTGGTACTCTGCCAATATTATAGTTGCGTTTGTTGACGCTTCTGGCACCAGAATTTACTTGTGTGTATAAATAGAACATAACTTCATAGGTGTCCTTCAATTATTTCCAGTTTCTGCGTCTATTGCACTCACAATTATTTTTTTTTACATAGCTACAAGTATAATAATATGCGCGTTTATTTTATTCGATGAGTTAAAATAAAAGATAATTCTCAACAAACATAGCCAGAATACAGGTTGTAGTGACTAGATGATGCTGAAATCACATCTGCAGATGCACGGCAGATTTCTTATAATATTTATTCTTTTTTTTAACCAGACCCAGGGAGAGAGAGGAAACTGAGCGTGTTATCAGATCAACTTTGAAAGAGATCATGATGTCCGTTGATCTCGACGAGGTAACCTCAAAGTACATCAGAGGTCGTCTCGAGGAAGACCTCGACATGGATCTCGGAGAATTCAAACCATTCATTGATCAAGAAATGCTAACTATATTGGGGCAGATGGATGCGCCAACCGAGATATTCGAGCACGTTTACCTCGGCAGCGAATGGAATGCTAGCAATTTAGAAGAGCTGCAAAAAAATGGGTAAGAAAATACGTATTTTCAACGATTTAATATGCATCCGTGTTTTACTAGCTTAGATTCACTTTCCAGTCTCACGTATGATGAAAAAACTCCAAAGTTTGGAATAAATATTTACCTGAAATTGGGAGTGTCATTTTGGTTAATAACCGATTATAATTTTTCAGAGTGAGGCACATCTTGAACGTTACAAGAGAAATCGACAATTTTTTCCCAGGGATGTTCAATTACTTGAATGTCCGCGTTTACGATGATGAAAAAACGGATTTGCTCAAACATTGGGATGACACGTTTAAATATATAACGAAGGCGAAGAAGGAGGGTTCAAAAGTGCTGGTTCATTGTAAAATGGGAGTTTCCAGGTCGGCTTCGGTTGTGATTGCCTACGCTATGAAGGCCTACAACTGGGACTACTCGCAAGCACTGAAACACGTAAAAGATAAACGAAGCTGCATAAAGCCAAACAGTAGTTTCGTATCGCAACTCGAAACGTATCAGGGCATTTTAGATGCCATGAAGAACAAGGAGAAATTACAAAGGTCCAAATCTGACACGAATTTAAAGTCACCGACGATGGTCAAAGACCAAGTTAAGAAGGAAGAAAAAGTTGACAGTGTTGATACCGATAATCTACTCCAAGCACCTGGTACCGAATTAAAACGTAACGGTCAGAGGCCGAAAAGCTGGTCACCGGATGCAGAAGTTTCGGAAAATATGCTCCCTGCCGGTACGTACAATTATTGCCTTATTCATTCATGAACTCTGCCAAGGGATATAAAAAATTAAAAACAGTTCGCAGCTTGTATTTATCGTAACAATTTTCATTTCGTTATGTAACAAGTTGCAATTAATTTCGAAACGGAATGTTATTTAAGTAAATCTTTACAGACGAAGTTGCAGTTTTCTACCACACAAAACCTAACGTGTACCATGTAAATACATAGTTTCTACTCTGTTTTAATAGATTTTTTTTTATCTACTGTTTTCATAGTTTATACTGTCGAGCGCTAGATGTCCCCTTTTATTGCGACATTCTCATCGTCGAAACAGAGTGACAACACAAAGCCAACCACCGTACATTACGATCTCACACGGTTTCTAACAAATTGTTTTTATTTCTGTTTCAGTGTCTTTATCGCAATCGCTTGAGAGGCTGGATAATACCGGTAGTTCGGAAATAACGCGAGAGGATTTGCTGCGCGGTACGAATACGAGTAAAAGCGCGGAAGACCAGGAGGCGAGGAACGTCCTTATGCCGTGCGACAACGGCCAATCGTACAGTGTTTCACAAAATAAAATAGTTCACCTACCTGGGCCAGACACACCGAGTGTTAAGCACAGAGTAAACGAGCTGGAAACTCAAGGACAGAGGAGAAAAGGACTGGTTTTGAACCTGACGAACCAGTTCGAGGCAGCAACCAGCAAACCTTCATCCCCTGGTTCGGATTCCGACGTTAAACCACTTTCTCAAAGCCCGCCTCCACCCTCTTGCGTCGGCGAGGCGAATGAAAAGCAAGAAAACCCGGATACCGAAGAAGCGTGGGACCCAAGTGATAAGCAGAGTGATAAGGAGAGCCTAGTCTCGACACAAACGACTCATCCAACTGGAACAACACCGTCTGCAATTAACAATAGTGAATGTCTAGTCTGGACTGCATCGGCAGAATATAAAACTAACACCGATTCGAACAGGGATACTAGTTCTAACGGGGTAGTGACTATTAGTGAGAGTGAGTGTATTGCCGGCCAACCAACGGCCGTTTATCCAAATTTAATCAGTCGACGGTCAAGGAAGGACGGAGACCCGTTCAGCACGCAACTGGACAGGGTATTCGACAGGGAAGAAAGGCGGGGCGAACCGGCGAGGGATTCACCGAGTCGTCAGAGCTCCTGGAGCAGTTACGACAGTGCGGTCATAATGGACAACAATTCGGTACACAGTTCGTGGGCCACGTTGCCATCGAGAAACAGTTCGTGGGGGTCTTACGACATGCGACCTTCCGACCCGCTCGGATCTAGTGGTTTGTTTCCTTACGACAAGGAGGAAATACCGTGGCATCCTGGTACGGTCAAGAGAACGAAACAAAAACTTGAGGAAAGCACGAGCACCGTGAACAAAAGAGTCTGTACACAGGATTCGGACCCTGACGATAAGTCGGAGCGGCTCACGGCGGGTGATGAGGACGCTCCCGTCGAGGCCTACAACCCCGTTCTTCTTCATTATACAGCCTCGCCAACTCCCAGGCGGAGGGACTCGCCTCCCACGCATGAATCTAGTCCGAAAATTGGAACTGTCAGGGAGTCAGCAAGCTCTGCTGGAGGGATAGACATTAAACCTGGAGTGACGAGCGTTAGAGCGCTGGGAAGATTGTCGACAAGCGCACCAGCTCCCTCGTCATTGTCCTCGGAATCGGACCTGCCCTCGCCGCTGAGATCGTGCAGGTCTGAGAGCGAAACAAACTCACCGTGCGTTGTGAACACTTCGCAATGTCCCTCGGTGATGCATCACAAAATGGTTTTGGAAAGTTTGAGCAACAAATCAATGTTCAATAAGCGGTGTCTCTCCGTCGACGACTCACCCGAGTTCGAATGCCCCAGGAGTAGTTCCGGCATAGTGAAGAATCTTAAAAAAGAATTCGAGGCCAAGTCAACGAAGCCTGAAAAGAGCCCTGAGAATAACGAGCCTGTTGAAGTATTGCCTAATACTCGGCAAAAAAAGGATAACAAGATAAGGAGCTTGCCGTCGTCTCCCGTCATCGCTCATAACGATTCGAAGATCCGATGCGCGTCGGTAAACGGTTCTAAGGACAAGGACAAGGACGCGAAGAAGCAGGATGTCGAATCACCACAGCCGGAAACTGCCGAGGATTTATCCGTGAAAGTCCTGGTCGGAAAATACGAATTTGCAAAGCCAGAACCACGAAGAACCTCGGAGATACAACTAAGAGTTCACAAAGATAAGGATAAGGATAAGGATAAAGATGCAATGGAAGTTCACCCACCAGCCAAGTCTAGAATAGCTCCGGAATTGTCGAGGAGATCCGCGCCCATAATGATAAATCATTCGCCTCTATTTCCCGAGGCGCCAGAAGCGCCGGGAAGGCCGCCATCGGTTCCGTCACCCAGCGTCGTTGTCGCAAGCGTCGTTGCAAAGGCAGCAAGCAAAAAGCAGCAGCAACACGGCAGATCACATCCTTTGGCTATGCTCCGAGTTAGACCCAGGCACAGCAGTCCAGTTTACAACACTATGTAAAGAAATACTTGAAGGAAAAAAAAACGGAACGTTGACTTCGTTATTTTTATTTTCGAATTTTCAAATTTATACATGCTGGTTTATTTGTTTTTTTTTCAATTTTTTTTTGTAAACTTTACTCTTATTCTCTATCATAGTGATGTAGAGGAATGTCGTAGCTATGGAGTTATATGCTCTAAACACCCCGGGAGTATGTTACTTGTAAAAAGAATTATCGTGTGATCTCTTTATTATGTATGTATGCCAATACGCTTTGGCTGCGAGCTAATGACAATGGCTCAATTATTAATTGACAGAGCCAAGGTGTATCTATATCTGTTTCAAATTGATATTACATGTTTTTCGTGTCAAAGATATTTTGCAAAATTTGAATCATCATTGTTGCTCTTATGATTCGAATTTATGTAAAAAAATAATGTAAGTAATTGACTATCTTTCTATCGCTATAACAAATAGCGAAGCATTGAATTATCGTAACCCTTTTTTCTCTGAGACACGATAATATTACAGAATATTGGTGATTAATCACTGAACAATAACCGCGAAAATTTGCAAATCACCAAATCATTTGCAAGGTCGATCCAATTAAGGTGTAAGTTAGATTTGGAGCAACCTGAAGGGAAACAGATCAGATATCTTGGCTCGTATACGTTCACTTAAAATAAAATAAGCTAGAAATGCAACAATACAGTTATATGTATGATTATGAGCGAAGGGAAAGAGGTCGTGTTAAGCATGGAAGTATGAAAACTGGTATTCCTATGTCATCTCGTCATAACTCTTAGTGGGCTTGGAATCAAATAAGCATAGAAAAAAAATATGGTGCGATATGTTAAGGACAATTAAATTACCAATTCGGAAAGAGGAAAATATAATGAGTTTTCAGAATCAGGAGGCTTTGATGTTGGTCAAGTGGCGAGCGCTCGGACAGGCTGTGAATGTAACGTCTGAGCCTCGTGTGCTTTGGTATATACTGTAATGATTTTCTATTAGTTTAATTTTTTTTTTTTTCTTTGTTCTCTTTTCGTTCCCACTTGTTTTCTCTTATCGGTTTGTTTCCAATTTTTTTTCAACTGTAATTAGTTTCTACTTAATTTCTCCGTGTGGAAAAGTAATTCACCATTGATCGTTCGACATGAAATAATAAAAAAATTTTTTCAACCGCCATGTATTCGGAACTGAACGATTGCACAGTGATGAAAAACGACTATGAGACAATGTAAAGAAAAAGAGAGGGAAAGGGAGAAAAAAAAAAACATCGTACACTGTTTAATAATTTATAATGACTAATGTGATTAGAAGCACATGATGTGAAGTGCATAGCGTTTGGGAATGAGAGTAAGTAATTTAGCTAAACAAAGTTTGTGTAGACGTTGTGTATGTTGAGTATGCACTGTGTGACTGAACAAAAGTAATCGAGGCAGTGAGATTAAGAATCATTTGATTGAAAGAAAAGAGGTTTTTTTCGATTCTAGGATTATTTATCCATGTAAATATTTTTAAATATATCTAAGTTCCTTGTGGCTCTCTTCTGGCGAATCGAGGAGAATAAAAGATTCAACGGAGTTAGGTTTTCACTTTAAATCTGTGTATAAAATAATAAAGTAATTACCTGTGTAGAGAAGATAGAAATATTAGCTGAATTTAGAGGCGAGCGAAAAACGTAACGAGAAAAAGAAATGGAAAATAACGAATTTAAATTTAGATAACTCACGCTGTATTTAATAATAACTATTTCTTATTAATACTATAAGAGATATAATATTATTTACTTCCAATACGGATTTTTGTTTTTTGAAAAATTTCAATAATTTTTTTGTTTCTCTTTCGTTTGTTAACTTTGAAAGCTTATAAACAGCTTGTATTTGTCAATGTAAATATAAATTGTACGATTTTTCTATCCCAATGCTTCAACTATTTGCGTATTTCTTAATTATCTCATATTATTATGATCCTATACACTTGACACTCCTGTTACTTCTACATCATTGTAATCTATACCCGGAATAATTCGACTCAGTTTAGAAATTTGATTCATTCGAAACCAGTGTCCTCTACATTTGTTACAATCATTCAAATTACATTTTGTATGCCAAAATTTCTCAACGGAAAGTACACTTCATATGTAAATCTTGAAATATGTACAGTAATTAAAAAACAAGCAAATAGAGCAATGATACTTAAATTTGACAACACAAAAGCCCTTTTTATTGAAAATCTAATGTTTGAAACATATCATCGCGATTTAATTTAGAGACGAAATTTTGGAATAAAGTTGAAAATTTTTATATGTCTATACATACATACATCATGTTTCTACTTTTAACGCATAAAAGTTCTGTTCCTTTTTTTTTTGTGTTTAAAGAGTTTTCAAATCGCGCTTCACTATCAAAGACCAATTTTATACTATACAAAACCTGAATTCGACAAATTTTAAACTCTACTATGACGCATAAAACTATATTGACTAATATATCTTATATATATATTTTATTACCACGGTGACGTGTCAACAGAATAATGAAACAAAATTTTAATGAACTTACAATTAGAATATCTGATCGAACGCGTAGTTGAACAAGATTGTCTCAATTTAAGGGAAAGAAATCAAAACGAAATTTCCGGGAATAATGGCTTACTACAGAAATGAGACATTTTTCTCCATTGGAGCAAATTTCGGTCAATCAGTGTTGATCGATAAGCGTTTAAACAATTCGTGTCACTATCGATGCCGACAATAGTTCAGCATGTAAAAAGTGACATGCTCACATGAAGTATGCACCAATGTCATCTTTCCAAATTTACATTTATCACCCTATATATGTGTCGTCTCGTTAACACATTTCATGCTATTTCAAGGCGGACTGATTCGCTCTTATCTGCAATCTATTGCACGGATGCAGAATGAAAATAACTCCCATTTGTAAAAGACTATGTATACTATCGAATTTTTACAAATTAAAAGAAGTTTTTTTTTTTTATAAATCTTTTACCTCCTCGTCCAGAGTCAGTTGATAACTGACAACAATTCTTAGTGCGTAGTATTCGACTATAGTAAGTTTTTTATACTTAATGATGAATTGATGCGCTCATTTTAGGTACCCCCCCCCCCCCCCCCCCCTCTCCCCCCTCTCACCCCACCTCGCGGTTTCCTCTCCGTCATTGCCTTCGATTCCTACCTTTGTTCCCAATCGCTTAAGTGTGTGTTTAAACAATAATAATGATAATGATAATAGTAACGATAATTATAACGATAATGATAGAGAAAAATGAAAGAAAATGAGTAAAAAAAATCTACTGTCTTAAAAAATCGTGCGTTGTTCTGTATAAATTTTGTACCATAGTTTGTATTAAATAAAATACATTGTTCATTGCTTGAGATACAGTAGTTTTTTTTATACATATAGAAATAATTACTAACATTTCAATAAGCGTTTGTACTCGTTATAATGACGATTTTACAAGATTTACGTGTAACATAGTTCTACTCAGTGTTTCGCTGTTTCGCAGTTTTAAACGGTTGTTGTTTTTTCAGTCTTATCTAGTACGAGAATGTTCGATGAACTAAACTGATGCTCGCTTAACACATCATTATAGTTGTACAACAGAACATTTATCTCGTCGTATTTAAAAATAGAATCTTATCGGGCGAAAAATTTTTGTTGCAAGTTCTATTTTTCGCTTTTTTTCCGCCACCTCATTGGCGTATAAGTTGACACTAATTCTGGGTAATAATTCATTACCCAACATCAATTTCGTATATTTTCTTTGCGGAGCAAAAGGCCATCCTTGGTAAAAGGGGCATATCATTTATCTTCGAGCGTTTAATGCGCTTTGTAGGTCCGATTGCCAAATCAAACACTGCACCAGGAAAATTTCTTATGGATCCTACAGTCTGAAAAGATAAAAAGGAATTCATTATATTGTGAAAAGAATATTGGAAACATTGATACAGTATAATGTATAAACATTGTGTACAGTATGCATGGTTTTTTTTATCTCTTATATCAACAAAGTCATACTCAATCCTTACCGTATGCGAACGCAAATCAACTACCCTCAAAAGATTGGTCACGCCACCACCGCAAATAATAAATAGATTATTTATGTATTTTCCGCAGTACAGCTGTGAATTAAAAACATCCGGCTCGATGGTGACCATTAATTTTCCCGAACCGTAATCCCATAGTTGGAGAGGGTTTTTGCGTTGCCATGCGCAAGTTAGAATCTGCACGCATAAAATTATGATCTTTCCATGATGACACGAGAAACAAAAGTTTATTTACCTCTGCGCTAATTTTCCGCCGCACTGAGAAAAATTTCATTTGTTACAGTAACTAGAAGAATAAAAAACAGGTTGTTCGGTTTACTCTAATTTTTCAGTTAAACAAGGCTTTAACGTCAATTTATCGTTGCACGAGCGTTAAATTTTCGCAACAGTCACAAAAAAATCTAGTAACAGTGATCGTGATGAGAAAGAATAGTAACGGATGCTAGACTTTCCGGTAACAGCTAGAGAACTAATTTTCATTTTATACCTAGAACTATATTTCTCGATCGTGGTAAAAAATGAAAATAGTTAAGGACTGAGCGGTAACCGGAACTAAAAATTTCTCTCAGTGCGTATATTTTACCCTGAAATTAGTACTGAACGTTCGCGAAGTTTCAGTCAGGTCGCGTTTATAACTTATGGCTAAGAACCAGATTGTACCTCCTTCCCAGTTTTGCTGATATCGATGCCATCGCCGCACATATGAACTCCGGAAATATGTCGAGTAGCATAAGGCTGCCTGGTATCCCAGAATTGCACGGTATCGTCCCATCCACCACTGATAAGTTCATGCGCTGATTTCGGGTTGAAGCACGCACAAAATACGCGCGAAGTATGCCCATTCATCATGTCAGGTGCGTTGCTGTAAATTTTGTATCAAATATGTATAAATCAATTGTAAATTGCGAGTATTCCAAAATTTGATGAGATTAATAGTAGACGGCTGAGAAGGGGGGATGAATTTTGGGAGCTTATAACTCTACTAGAAATTATTCAATTCGATTGGGGGTCTGTTTAATCCAAAAGTACATACCTCTGTAGATCGAGTTTCATTTACATATTTTTGTCTTATCAGAATCAATTAATGGGAACTGTATCGTTGAACTATTTCGCTTGACGATATACTTTACTTTTTAGACAGTTTATCCTTTGCTGAGTTTGCCATCCGAAATTGTGTTAACACGATGACGACGGTTCGAGGTTGAAATTCGATTTTACTAACAATATTTCTAACTCTTTTAGAGGATAAATTATCCAAGAATACTATCTCGAAATTTAAAGTAAAACGGTTTCACCGTTTTTTGAGACATCGTCGTCACCGCATAACACGTCACTTTGGGAAGTGGTTGACGTTATTGTCAGTGCCAATGCTTCTCTTCACCACTTCTACTTAGGAAAATACGTAAACGAACCGCGACCTACGGCATAGTTTCGAATCAAACAAACCGCAATCGAATTGAATGTTTGTCCGTCGAGGTATAAACTCTCAAAATTACCCCCAACGGTTTCGATCAACGGTAGATGGATTTGACTATTTACCTGGCATGAAATACTCGTTCCTGTATTTTGGTTTCTTCGTCGTAAAGATAAATATTTGTATCGTCACCAACGGTCACAAACTTTGGAAGAAACGGATGGTACCCCAGGCCTAGTGTCTGCCTTCTTTCTCTTATCGTGTAAAGGCACTGCCCAGTCGGATAATGCCAGCATTTTACGCAGCCTGTAGCATCTGTTGAATGCGGAGAAAAATTGGGAGGTGTTGAGAAGCGAGAAATTCGAAAGACGCATCAATGCCGCATCAATGCCGCAAACTGAACACAAGGATTCCTGTGCGAAAATCGGGCACTAACATGTTGCGGTCAGCGTTTGGGTTATCGGATAAGATCTATTAACGGGTCGGTGTCTTATAGCAGTTGTAGGTCCAGGATGCTGGCGCATTTCGGCGTCCCGAAGAGCCGTTACATACTGGCCCGAATTGATTTTGAACATTCTCACTGTTCCGTCAGAAATCCCTGCCGCTAACATCTCACACTGTTCCGTGTAAGCGATGCACAATACGTCTTGAGACCCTTCCCTGCGGTGTTAATTTTAACGTAACAAATTCACCAACTTTCTCAAAGGATATTCTGATATTTAGACGAACTTCCAAATGAAGAGTTCTACGTATTAAAGTTGCATAGAATTTTAAGTCTACCATATTTCAATATTTACAAAAATACAGACTCCATGTGCCGGTTGAGGATTCTTTTCTACGCAAACACGATATCTCAGAGATTGCAGTCTTGCAATGAATGAAGGTCATCGTTCATATTTCGGAACTTGTTGTAGATCGCATATTGAAACGTACATTTGACTAATGATGTTGACATCTCCATCTATTTGTATTCCTTGCTCAGATTCTGCATCCATTTCTGTCGCGTTATTGGCTACTTGCGACCGAGCGAGTGAACTATTTATGGCATAGCTTACACTTCGAGATCGCTGAGTAAGTACACTGAGGGACGGTGATGGATTGCTTATTATTGAAGGATCTAGCACACTGCTGGTAGGTTTGTGTACTGTTGGCGACTGAAAACCGTGGATGACTTTCATTATGAAGCCTTTGAATCATATTTTGAACTGGCCAACGGTCGAGTTTAAACGAACACGATACGGACACCGTAGATCTTGTCATTCATTCACCGATGAGTATTATGTGGAAAGAGATCAGGAGGATGATCAAGTTCAACATGACACCGCGGTGACATTGGTTGAGGTTAAACCGAGTTTTGGGCCCTGAAGTAAATGTGCAAGCGGTGCATTTGTCAGATTGGCAAATCTCTTATTTCATAGACACTTGAAAACCTTTTGAACGCAACTCGAAAGCGGATTGGACATTAATGGTATTATGTTTCGAATTTTAGTAGTATCCGTTAAAAATTTATGTTTACATGCCTGAAGTCAACAGCACATGTTTCCTTTACTTGAAGTACATTAATGTTGCTTGTGAGTCAGTTCTGAAATTCCTGAAAACAGTATGCTCTGAGAATAGATCGAACGGATGTAGGGAACGTGAAATAGCTCGATTCTCACTATGTTTATTATTCAAAGGCATCAAAAAAACCTTGCCATAATAATAATCACCAACAGATCATGGTTACAACAGAATAATTACAGTTAATTAATCATCGGCAAATTTTGGGCTTTTTAATTTCTCGTGGAAACATGTCTAGTCTCTCTGCGAACTGCTAAACGCCTGGCACGGAAGCTGAAGGTGACCCGCCACACACAGGTTCACTACTGGCGAAAGAGCCTAGTGGCACACATGTCTGGTAGAAACTTGAGGACTTCCAAGTAATACGTTGGGAAACGTTAAGGATCTTACCGGGACGTTACCTGAAGTGAACACAAGTAATTTTTTTTGATATCCCACATTCTAAAAATGCAAATCGATATAAAAGAGAATAATTTAGGAAATTGAAAACTGAAGAGTGCTGATTGGTATAAATAAAAGTAACTATTGGAAAATAAGAAGAGTAAACGTGTTTCGCGGTACATAGAAAAATTCTGACTTTTTTAAACCACAACGATCGCAAACATTGAAAAAAGAAACAGGTACGTTATAGGGACCATTTCTAATTACCACGTAGTTTTTGATCGTTGACAATTTTAGCATTAAACCTTGACTTATTTTAGTCTATCGTCGAAGGTTTTTTCCCTCTTCAACAAATGTATCGTTCCGTTACATGAAAGAACGGAGTTGTTTCTTTCTATGATTTCATAATACCGATTTATCCCAATATTATTAGAGATTCATCTTCTCACATTAGCTCTGATATAATTCATTATCATGTTCCGATCTATACGGTTTTCAGTTTAACGGTATTCCAGCTATTGAGTTATGGTATATAAATATTTTTGTTCCCACCACTGCACTGCATGTACGCGATTAAGTAGTAAGTAAAACAGTAGCCACGATGATAACCAATAAATACCTATTCACGTTATCCCGCACCTGTCCAACATGAATGAATACCACTATCCATATAGCGTATCATTATTTCAATTTTGGAAAAACGAGGGAAGGCCTTTGATTGTCACTGTCAAATCGTCCATATGGAGAGGGGATTCAAGGGTCATGCCCAGTTGGGTTTGAAAAGTGTTATTCCCGGAGTTACAGAAAGAAAAAACCGTTGGATGTTTATTAATAAAATGTTGTTGCATCTGATAATATGGAATAAAAGGAACGTTGATATATATTTTTTGTTGTATTACATAAAAATTGTATTTATATGAAGGTATGCAATGATAACCGTTCTGTAGGCGTCTTCCTAAACCACGTGTTCGAAAACACAATTTACGGTGACCACGACCCCAAGGATAGGATACTCATCTGAAATAAAAAGATCGAAATAAAATCAACGATATTTTTTTAATACAGCAAATTTCCGAATGCTTGACCGTTAGATTTTTGTATAGATTTAGCTCACGCACACGATATGTAATATACGCTATTTTTGCAACACTTTTGAAGGAAAGTTCGATTTCAGAAGCACCTAAGGTGCCACTAACAGTGCGTCATATTGATATTAGGTGAATTAAACCGAATGTAAAATTGAGTTGTTCGGAAATGCGCATCCGCCAAAGAGAGCCCTAGTATGTAGAATATAACCTTTAATTGAGCGCGTGCGCCAACGCTGTTTTATCAAACTGTTCGGAAATGGAGCACTTTACGCAAGGTCCACAGGCTTACAAAATTAAACTCTCGAAGCAGGTGTTGGAAAAGTGATTAATAAACTTATTTTGCTTACGTATATCATGGACGAGCAGGAGGTGAGTATCAATTCATTTCTGTAGCTGCCGTGTTGTCATTTCGTAATCGATGCGAAGAACCACCAATTGCTGCTCCACACTCGTTACAATGACTTTCTTGCATTGCACGACCGCAATCTCCAATTGCATAAATATGTCCGTTAGGGCACTTGTACCAGTGTCCTTGCCGGAAACCCATTACTTTCACGATCATTTTGCGTTCGTTATTTATCACGTTTTTCATGTGATACAGTGTCCTCAATTGATTTAAATCAGTTTTAACTTCTTCTTCACTCGATTCGGAAAATTTTTCAATTTGGAGTAGTTTCTTTAGTACGGAATTGTATGGTCTCTTATCAGCTGGTGAGTGGTATTCATCAAAGCCAGCTTCTGATTCCATTGTACACACTTCTACCTGCCAAATTAACAAATGATGCATGATGATATGAGTAACTATGCATAGATCAAAGGCCAGATTGACACAAGTTTGAATGTGATTTGAAGAATTTCATGTTTTAAAATATCAAAAATTATCATCAAAATTATATTGCAGCATCTACTTATACCTTACCAGATAATACAACCGTTGTGATTCCCGTTCAATGTCATTGATTTCTTGTTGAGAAATTTGGCCTCGTGTGGGAAGGCTTTTCAATAGCATAGTTAGTTGATTTTTTACTGATATGTAGGAGGGAACGGTACGACTCTTGACTTTTTCTAATTTCCTACATATATCTTGCAGTATGTCGAGTACAATTCGAGTAGCCTCAGTTGCTCGCGCATCCAAGGTTTGTCGTCTCTTCGTCTTTGTGATTGGGGAGACACTCGCACTCAAGTTTTTCAGATATGTCATGATTTCAGCAAACTCTATTCATAAAGAAATGGTTAATACACAGGATGCCGATTAATCGTATTTTCCAGTTAACCTGGCAATGGTCTACTCAAAAATTGATCTTCAGATTTTACGTTGACTGAAGAATATAAAGACAATTGCCGTAATGGGCTTTGGTGTGACGACAGAAAATCGTCGTGTGCTTGCGCCCCCTGAGATGTTCGAACGGTAGAGTTGAAAGCTTATTGCAAAACATCAGAGAGTTACCGATTTCGACGTGATGCTGGCTGGCTGGATTCAAATTCCGAGTAACACAATCTTCGCAATGGTAAGTCCAAGCCGGCGATACAAGAAATTAATAATGAGAATAAATTTCTTCCAAAATTCGTAGCAATACAGTGATTTAATTAAAGTATAGGTACCCGAGAGAAGAATGTATACATAGTTTATAAATAATAATAGATCAGATGTAATAATGATGCGGAGACAAAAAAGTATATGTATATGTATATGCGGTTCATGTACGATCTTAATATGTATGATCCATTTACGATTAATACGTGATGCATACTATGAATTTTATGGTTTTCCAGGAGACAAACTAGATTATCTACAATCATACGGCTATATGAAAATAGAAAAATTATTTGTATCGAAATGGGATTCTATTCGACACGCGCTCGATGTATTCCATAACATTAATATTCATATTTATTCAATCGACTTTTCATTTGCTCTCTCGATCTTGAATTTTCGTAGGCATAGAATCAAAACGCGGTTTTACCCAGTCGCAAGTGAAGTATCTACGTTGGGTAGAGAAGGAGATTTGTTGTTCGTAAAGTGTATGGAAAAAAATTCAGAGTAACTGTAATACATCACGGATGCGTTAATTTTGAACGAGATGAAACGGATGCTTCGTATATGAGACAGTATTTAACGCTGCGTAGTGATTTAAAGACCTAGAAAGGTGATAGGGAGAGAAAGAACGACGCTTCTTAACATTTCGAGTGTATTTTAACACACATTTGAAAGATACGAGCGAAATTTTTCATCATCCAACTGTCGCAGAACGGCAGCGTTATTAGCCGAGCCGTTCACTGAAGAATATATCCTCAATCAACGGCTGACCATCGAAGGGCCTGGCCGCTTGAGTCTGGAATTGGCAGGAGAGATGAGGTGTGTATTTCTTGTATGAAACGTGAAAATTATAAGCATTATACATCGTATCATATCATCATACATCGTACATCGTACATCGTACATCATACATCATACAACATCATACCTAGTATTACAGTTCGAAACCAAAGTTTGAATTTTCGGATGTTCGGAAAGTGACGTCACCAATCTAAAATCGGCTAGCCGAGTTCCTCAGTCTGGTAACAACCGCGCAGTAGAGCGGACGGTTGAGAGTCGCGCTCCGCAAATTTCGAGTACCGGGTTCTCAACCTCCCGGATCCCGCGCTTCGGGTCCGCTACGTATTTCGAGTACCGGGTTCTCAACCTCCCGGATCCCGCGCTTCGGGTCCGCTACGCGGTGAAACTCGACTTCCAGGATAAGCGCTCCGTGGTTCCTGATTCATGTTTACAATAAATTATTTCAATTCGTTTTTCGCGCAACCCCAAATTCGGTAGCTGTCGGTCCGCTAATAAAATTTCTCGACTTCCAGGATAAGCGCTCCGTGGTTCCTGGTTCATGTTTACAATAAATTATTTCAATTCGTTTTTTGCGCAACCCCAAATTCGGTAGCTGTCGGTCCGCTAATAAAATTTCTCGACTTCCAGGATAAGCGCTCCGTGGTTCCTGGTTCATGTTTACAATAAATTATTTCAATTCGTTTTTCGCGCAAGCCCAAATTCAGTACCTGTCGGTACGCTAATAAAATTTCTATAACTTTACAATCTTCTCATAATCTTTTTGGTAAAATATGTCAATAAAAAAATTATATCAAACCTTACACATTATTTTTGATTTGTTCTCACGCTGAAAATATTTATTAGTATTCGAGGTATAACTCGAGGTGGTTGGCGGTTTTCGTTAGAGGTAGTTAGGGGTGGTTGCGGGTAATCTCGGTGATTCAGGAGAAGGGGGACAAGGATTTGTGCTCGGTGAGTAAAACACTTTTATAATATTTCATGGCAATTGTAATTATATTTTATCTGAAATATTTCAAACTTGTCATGTTTACATTAAATTATTTCAATTCATTTTTCGCGCAAGCACAAATTCAGTAGCTATGAATAAGCTTATACAATTTATTATATTATTAATTAGTTAATTAATATTCCTATAATATTTAATGGCAATTGTAATTATATTTCATCTGAAATATTACAAACTTGTCACGTTTACAATAAATTATTTCAATTCATTTTTCGTGCAAGCACAAATTCAGTAGCTACGAATAAGCTTATACAATTTATTATATTATTGATTAATTATTTAATCAATTACTCAATTATATTAATCCTTACACAATATTTTCGATGTGTTCTTATACTGAAAATATTTATTACTATTCAAGGTATAACCTGAGGTGGTTGAAGGTGGTCGGAGGTGGACGAGGATTTGTGCTGGGTGAGTAAAACACTTTTATAATATTTGATGGCAATTGTAATTATATTTCATCTGAAATATTACAAACTTGTCACGTTTACAATAAATTATTTCAATTCATTTTTCGTGCAAGCACATATTCAGTAGCTATGAATAATCTTGTACAATTTATTATATTATTAATTAATTGATCAATTACATTAATCCTTACATAATATTTTTGATGTGTTCCTATACTAAAAATATTCATTACTATTCCAGGTATTACCCGAGGTGGTCGGAGGTGGACGAGAAGGAGGACGAGCTGGACGAGGAAGAGGACCAGGTGGACGAGGAGGAGGACGAGGTGGACGAGGAGGAGGCGGGGTGGGTCGTGGGAGAGGACCTCTCCTCTCCTCAGAGGAGGGGAGGAAGCGGGGTGGGTCGTGGGAGAGGACCTCTCCTCTCCTCAGAGGAGGGGAGGGGGAGGGGTTGGGTGGGGGGGCGGTGCGCGGGAGGGGGGGGGAAGGGGTGGGGTTGGGCGGAGGGCGGGGGGGGAGGGAGGGAGGGCGGGAGGGAGAGAGTGGAGGACGGATGTCGATGCGAGCCCATTAGAGTTAATAGAGCAAAACACCCCCCGTGCGCCCGCCCACCCACCCACCCTCCCTCCCTCCCTCCCTCCCTCCCGCCCTCCCTCCTCCCCGCCCCGCCGCACCCCACCCCGCCCCTTCCCTCCCCCGCCCCGCCCACCTCTCCCCCTTCCCTGCCCCTCCCCCTCCCCTCCTCTGAGGAGAGGAGAGGTCCTCTCCCACGACCCACCCCGCTTCCTCCTCGTCCACCTCGTCCTCCTCCTCGTCCACCTGGTCCTCCTCCTCGTCCAGCTCGTCCTCCTCCTCGTCCACCTCCGACCACCTCGGGTAATACCTGGAAAAGTAATGAATATTTTTAGTATAGGAACACATCAAAAATATTGTGTAAGGATTAATGTAATTAATCAATTGATTAATGATACAATGAACTGTACAAGATTATTCATAGCTACTGAATATGTGCTTGCACGAGAAATGAATTGAAATAATTTATTGTAAACGTGACAAGTTTGTAATATTTCAGATGAAATATAATTACAATTGCCATCAAATATTATAAGAATATCAATTAATTAATTAATAATATAATAAATTGTATAAGATTATTCATAGCTACTGAATATGTGCTTGCGCGAAAAATGAATTGAAATAATTTATTGTAAACATGACTAGTTTGAAATATTTTAAATAAAATATAATTACAATTGCCCTGAAATATTATAAAAGTGTTTTACTCACCGAGCACAATTCCTCGTCCTCCTCGTCCTCCTCCTCGTCCACCTCCGACCACCTTCAACCACCTCAGGTTATACCTTGAATAGTAATAAATATTTTCAGTATAAGAACACATCGAAAATATTGTGTAAGGATTAATATAATTGAGTAATTGATTAAATAATTAATTAATAATATAATAAATTGTGTAAGCTTATTCGTAGCTACTGAATTTGTGCTTGCACGAAAAATGAATTGAAATAATTTATTGTAAAGGTGACAAGTTTGTAATATTTCAGATGAAATATAATTACAATTGCCATCAAATATTATAAGAATATTAATTAACTAATTAATAATATAATAAATTGTATAAGCTTATTCATAGCTACTGAATTTGTGCTTGCGCGAAAAATGAATTGAAATAATTTAATGTAAACATGACAAGTTTGAAATATTTCAGATAAAATATAATTCCAATTGCCATGAGATATTATAAAAGTGTTTTACTCACCGAGCACAAATCATTGTCCCCCTCCTCCTGAATCACCGAGATTACCCGCAACCACCCCTAACTACCTCCAACGAAAACCGCCAACCACCTCGAGTTATACCTCGAATACTAATAAATATTTTCAGCGTGAGAACAAATCAAAAATAATGTGTAAGGTTTGATATAATTTTTTTATCGACATATTTTACCAAAAAGATTATGAGAAGATTGTAAAGTTATAGAAATTTTATTAGCGTACCGACAGGTACTGAATTTGGGGTTGCGCGAAAAACGAACTGAAATAATTTATTGTAAACATGAACCAGGAACCACGGAGCGCTTATCCTGGAAGTCGAGTTTCACCGCGTAGCGGACCCGAAGCGCGGGATCCGGGAGGTTGAGAACCCGGTACTCGAAATACGTAGCGGACCCGAAGCGCGGGATCCGGGAGGTTGAGAACCCGGTACTCGAAATTTGCGGAGCGCGACTCTCAACCGTCCGCTCTACTGCGCGGTTGTTACCAGACTGAGGAACTCGGCTAGCCGATTTTAGATTGGTGACGTCACTTTCCGAACATCCGAAAATTCAAACTTTGGTTTCGAACTGTAATACTAGGTATGATGTTGTATGATGTATGATGTACGATGTACGATGTATAATGATATGATATGATGTATAATGCTCATAGTTTTCACGTTTCATACAAGAAATACACACCTCATCTCTCCTGCCAATTCCAGACTCAAGCGGCCAGGCCCTTCGATGGTCAGCCGTTGACTGAATAGATTCTTACATGCACTATGTCGACGTAATTTTGCGAGAGAAATCGATTGGGCACAGTCCCAATACGCTGCGATCAACGCATTATGAGTTACAGGCAAAAAACGAGAACCGGCGTTTTCGACATTTTTCAGCAGGTGCTTTTTCGCTCGCCATTTCTCTCCTGTTGGTCCCACGCTCTTTTCGCTGCGTTTTTTGAGTTCCTGGGGGTCCAATTGGTCGGGAAAGGGTCATACAAATCAATTCCGAGACGTAAGATTTTTCGGTCAAAAAAAAAGGAAGGTTAACCCCTTTGTATTTTTGGCGAAAATTTTCGCGATTTTGAAAAGTGTTGGAATAAATTCTTTCTGGCACTAGTCCGACGTAATTTTGCGAGGGAAATCGATTGGGCGCAGTCCTAATGGGCTGCGATCAACGGATCAAAAGTTACAGCGAAAAAACGAGAACCTGTGTTTTCGACATTTTTCAGCTGGTGCTTTTTCGCTCGCCGTTTCTCTCCAATTGGTCCCACGCTCTTTTCGCTGCGTTTACTGGGTTTCTAGGGGTCCAATTGGTTGGGAAAGGGTCATACAAATCAATTCTGAGACGGAAGATTTTTCGGTCAAAAAAAAAGGAAGGTTAACCCCTTTGTATTTTTGGGGAAAATTTTCGCGATTTTGAAAAGTGTTGGAATAAATTCTTTCTGGCACTAGTCCGACGTAATTTTGCGAGGGAAATCGATTAGGCGCAGTCCTAATGGGCTGCGATCAACGGATCAAAAGTTACAGCCAAAAAACCAGAACCTGTGTTTTCGACATTTTTCAGCTGGTGCATTTTCGCTCGCCGTTTCTCTCCAATTGGTCCCACGCTCTTTTCGCTGCGTTTACTGGGTTTCTAGGGGTCCAATTGGTTGGGAAAGGGTCATACAAATCAATTCTGAGAGGCAAGAAATTTCGGTCAAAAAAAAAGGAAGGTTTAACCCCTTTGTATTTTTAGCGAAAATTTTCGCGATTTTGAAAAGTGCTGGAATAAATTCTTTCTGGCACTAGTCCGACGTAATTTTGCGAGGGAAATCGATTGGGCGCAGTCTTAATGGGCTGCGATCAACGGATCAAAAGTTACAGCGAAAAAACGAGAACTTGTGTTTTCGACATTTTTCAGCTGGTGCTTTTTCGCTCGCCGTTTCTCTTCTGTTGGTCCCACGCTCTTTTCGCTAAGTTTTCTGAGTTCCTAGGGGTCCAATTGGTTGGGAGAGGGTCATACAAATCAATTCTGAGACGCAAGATTTTTCGGTCAAAAAAAAAGGAAGGTTAACCCCTTTGTATTTTTGGCGAAAATTTCCGCGATTTTGAAAAGTGTTGGAATAAATTCTTTCTGGCACTAGTCCGACGTAATTTTGCGAGGGAAATCGATTGGGCGCAGTCCTAATGGGCTGCGATCAACGGATCAAAAGTCACAGCCAAAAAACGAGAACCTGTGTTTTCGACATTTTTCAGCTGGTGCTTTTTCGCTCGCCGTTTCTCTTCTGTTGGTCCCACGCTCTTTTCGCTAAGTTTTCTGAGTTCCTGGGGATCCAATTGGTCGGGAAAGGGTCATACAAATCAATTCTGAGACGGAAGATTTTTCGGTCAAAAAAAAAGGAAGGTTAACCCCTTTGTATTTTTGGCGAAAATTTTCGCGATTTTGAAAAGTGTTGGAATAAATTCTTTCTGGCACTAGTCCGACGTAATTTTGCGAGGGAAATCGATTGGGCGCAGTCCTAATGGGCTGCGATCAACGGATCAAAAGTTACAGCCAAAAAACCAGAACCTGTGTTTTCGACATTTTTCAGCTGGTGCATTTTCGCTCGCCGTTTCTCTTCAATTGGTCCCACGCTCTTTTCGCTGCGTTTTCTGAGTTCCTAGGGGTCCAATTGGTTGGGAGAGGGTCATACAAATCAATTCTGAGACGTAAGATTTTTCGGTCAAAAAAAAAGGAAGGTTAACCCCTTTGTATTTTTGGCGAAAATTTTCGCGATTTTGAAAAGTGTTGGAATAAATTCTTTCTGGCACTAGTCCGACGTAATTTTGCGAGGGAAATCGATTGGGCGCAGTCCGAATGGGCTGCGATCAACGGATCAAAAGTTATAGCGAAAAAACGAGAACCTGTGTTTTCGACATTTTTCAGCTGGTGCTTTTTCGCTCGCCGTTTCTCTTCTGTTGGTCCCACGCTCTTTTCGCTAAGTTTTCTGAGTTCCTGGGGATCCAATTGGTCGGGAAAGGGTCATACAAATCAATTCTGAGACGGAAGATTTTTCGGTCAAAAAGAAAGGAAGGTTAACCAATTTGTATTTTTGGCGAAAATTTTCGCGATTTCGAAAAGTGCTGGAATAAATTCTTTCTGGCACTAGTCCGACGTGATTTTGCGAGAAAAATCGATTGGGTGCAGTCCCAATACGCTGCGATCAACGCATCAAAAGCTACAGCTTGAAAACGACAGATTTTCATTGTTGCTTCTCTGACGTTGGTCCCACGCTCTCTTCGAGCGTTTTCTGAGATTCTACAAGTCCAATTCATCTCAAAAAAATATAAAAATTACGTTGTACCGTACATCAGTTACGTTCATTTAAGGTAGTAGTCCGGTGTGACGACCGAAATTTAGACGTTTTTTCATGATTTTTTTTTAAAAAGTAAATAAAATGCTATCGTTTCAAAGTTTTTACATGTTTTTATTGGTGTTTTGAAGTATATAAAAAAACTTTTTTAAAGTTAATTTTACATTGATGTGTTTAAAATTTTTGACGTCAATATGGAGTCCTCAAAGAAAAGATGAGTTGGTTCGGGGAAACACACAGCCTTCCAAAGTCATCTGAAATAAAAAATTCAAAGAGATTATTATTCTGTAGACTTCATTTTAGGTCCCGAACCTTAAATATACATAAAAATAAAAAAACAAAAACAAAATGGCGGATTTGTGAAAAAAGTTCTCAAAATCTAATTTTTTTTCTTCATAAATTGTTTAAATAAAATAGTTTATAATTAAAAAATTAAATGTTTTAAGGCTTCGGCATCTAGATATGTGTGTCTAGAATAACGGGTTAAATTTTTAGCTAAATCGGTTGAATAGTTTTGAGTCAGTGATTCCCCGAACTTTCGAAAACATGGTTTTGAGAAAAACGCTTTTAAAGTTATGACAACAGATTTTTTTCAATAAAATTATACTTACATTAATCAGCTATGCGTTTTCTTCCTTTATTGCTTTTTTAAGCACAATATCAGTAACAGATTTGACAGCGACGCTTATTTGCTGTATCACTTGATAATAAAGAGACTTATGAAAAATATTTAAATCCATCATCGAGCAAAAAAGATTAATTCCAGCGTGACCGATGCCAAGCAATCTCATTACATAAGTAAATCGTCGGTTAATTTCATACGCATTTTTTATCATTGGACACGAATCAATCAGATATTCTCGGCACGAACACTTCACACATAATTTAAATCCTAATCCTCTAGGTGAATTTTTCAAAAATTTAATATCACTGTTGCAAAGTTTACATTTTAACTGCGATTCTAACGCACCAAACACCAAAGCGAAACTGATTAAAACGTACTTGAAACTAGAGTCATGGTTTACTTCAAAGTCACTGTTATCTTTCAGTTTTTCTGCGCTTGTACTCACAAAATCAGTATCAGCTTCTGCAGTAAATTGATTCCCCTTAAATGATCTCTTTCTTTCACCTTTATTCTGGTGCCAACTTCCACTAAAGCGCTTGTTTCCCATTTTAGAGCAGTGTGTATTCGTCGAGTGCAAAACGTTTACTGATGAACTGCTCAATAGTACAGATCGGTATATTGTACCAAATTCTTATATTTTGTCCATGTAAGTCGAAATTTTTGGCATTATACGTATACCTGGGTATACCTGGGTATACGTATTGTATACCGGACAATAAAAGAGGGGACGGTCAGAGCAGCTGCTGCTGGCGTGTCACACGCTTTCATACACACTACGGCGCGCTCTCTTATTTTAGCTATAACTTTAAGAATAATTAAAATTTATGTCTGAAATTTTTATAGCATATTTTTAAGATGTTTTTCTTCCGAAAAATGTAAAAAAAAAAAAATCGATTTTTTGAACCCGTCACACCGGGCTACTACCTTCATTGCGACTGCAGTGGCATGATTATTATTATTATTATCATTATCATTATCATTATTATTAATATAATTATTATTATTATTATTATTATCACTAATATTAATGTTATACTGACTGTTGTCATTGGAATTTCGATTTATTTATGTCGGTAAACACCTGTTCATTCTATCTAACCTTCCTAAATAGCATCTCATTACGAGTTCTTGCTGTGATATAATGTACACATCCAATATCCGTGAATGTAGAAAATGTAAAAACAATAATAAGAATTGTAACAATGACATATGTATGTGTTACTCCATAATTCATAAACAAATACGTATTACAGTTGAATATAGTTTAGGATATAATTTATGTATTATATATAAACCACATACATTATGACATGGAGTTTGTGAATTAGGCTTTGGAGTATCAATAAAAATACTTGAATTACATATTATGCATGGTTGTTATGATCACCCCTAAGTTTTTTTACACCTTCGTACTTAACGAGGTGTATCCTTGATTAACAATGGAATCCCTATATCTCCAGTCAGAATTAGGCGAATTGGAGGAATTTCAGCGTGTAACTGCTCCTGGTATCCGGAGAATATCTGTACCGAGGAGGTCGCTTGAAAACCTCCAGTTAGAGTAAGGCAAATCGAAACTTTAAGCGAAAAATTACTCCTGGTATCAGGAGCGTATCTGAGCCAAGGAGGTCGATAAAAGACAGGAACAACTTGATTGACAGCGTGTGATGTACAAGAAATTCTTTTTAATTGTTTCTTCTCCATTTTCGCGACATGACTGCCGCGACGTTTGAAATACTAATTCCTGGTGTCCCCACAATTTAATTAGTCTCGACCCTACCCTACCCTACTCTAACCTACCCTACCCTACCCGACCCGACCCGACCTGACCCGCCCCTCCCTGCTTCCCTTCCGTCGCCTCCCCGCCTACTCCTACTCCAACTCCTACTACTCCTACCTTCACTCCTATTTCTACATCTACTCCTGATCCTACTCCTACTCTTCCTCCTATTCCTGATCCTACTCCTACTTCTACTTCTGGTCCTACTTCTGATCCTACTCCTAGTGCATCATATATTATAAAAATGTTAAACTCACCGAGCACAAATCCTCATCTACCTCGTCCTCCTTCTCGTCCACCACCAACCACCGCCAACCACCTCCAACGACCACCGCTGACCACCTCGGGTTATACCTTGAATAGTAATAAATATTTTCAGTATAGGAACACATCAAAAATATTGTGTAAGGATCAATATAATTAATTAATTAATTAATAATAGAATAAATTGTATTAGCGCATTTATAGCTACTGAATTTGAGCTTGCGAGAAAAATGAATCGAAATAATTCATAGTAAACGTAACAAGTTTAGAAAAAATGTGGATAAAATATAATTACAATCGCCATTAAATGTTCTGAAAATGTTATACTCACCGTGCACAAATAGTAACATAGTTTTTTGTTATTGGTTCACATGAAAATAGTTGATTATAATTATTTGCTTCGTACTATTATCGTATACAAATGGTTAAAAACTGAAAGCAATCAATAATTATACAGCTAAATATTTAAGTAACACCGAAAAAAGGTCAATAATTAAATCAGATAATGGAGAAAAAATATTTCTCATGTCGGTTCAAAGTGGAAACCGGGTTTTTCAAATACTGCCATATGAAAGATCAGGAAAAATACAAATATTTTTATTTTGTAAATCAATCAAATACGATAATTTTTAAGCGAAATGTTGATGTTCGGTTATTTTTCTCTATGGGAGATGACTAACGAAGCTTTTTAAAATTTCAAGTGTATTTCGACTCACATTTGGACAGTACAAGAAAAATTTACTTATCAATTTTTGCAAAATGGCGAAATTATTAGCAGGCCAATGAAGCGCCCCGCCGCTGGAATCCCGAATTGACAGGAAAAATGGAGTGCGTGATTTCTGTCTGAAATGTAAAAACTAAAATTACTTTGAATTGACATATATTTTTATCAACAATGAACTAAAAAACTCATAAAAAAAACTTTAAAACACATTCATTTTCGGTCAGAATTTTCTTGTTAAAAATCGTTACTTTTTACGTTTGAGCTCGACAATTATTATTATCACGGTTTTTTGGGTTATTTCGGTACATCGATAATAGAATGGTGCGCGAATCAAAAACAACTAGTTTTAAAACACTCTCTTGCTAAAGCTCGCTCGGGGTCGGATGCCTAGTCTAACTAGTTTTTGTAGGGAAGACATAGTTGTAGGGCACGACGAGGCCCCAAAAAATTCTGGTATTTGCTTCATAGTATATAGAATGAACACTGTCTTTATGCATCTGACGCAAACCGAATCTAGCAGCAAGATTTTTTCTATATAATGTTACAAATCACATTTACACATGCATGTAAGTATAACGTATTGTGATTCTGACAATAAATTTCGTCAAAAAATACCACAGAACAATCAGCTAAGTGCTGACAGATTTGAAACACTACGCACAGCCATTTCAGATCTAATTGAACGACGTTATTGTCATTATGTATACAATGCCAACCCCTCACCAATTGCAATTTGTTGATCCTGGTCGTTCGGTTTTTTTTCGATCCTATGATAGTAGAAAACATGATGTTTTCAATAATCAAACTTGTAAACTTGAAAATTATTCCGGAAGGTCAAGTCATCAGGTCACGGACCTGGACAGCCAGAACTACGGAGCGTTTTTCCTGGATGTCAAAATCCACTAGGTGGAGGACATGGACAGCCAGAACTACGGAAAATTAGTCCGAAGGTCAAAAGTCACCAGATCAAGGACCTGGACAACCAGAACTACGGAGCGCTTGTCCCTGAAGTCAAGTTTCACCAGGTAGCGTACCCGGAGTCTAGGAACCACAGAGCGCTTATTGTGGAAGTCGATTTTCACCAGGTAGTGGACCTGGAGCGCAGAAACCACGGAGCGCTTTTCCTGGAAGTCGAGTATCACCAGGTAGCAGACCTGGAGCGCAGGATCCAGGAGGTAGAGAAACCGGTACTCGAAATCTGCGGAGCACGATTCTCATACGTCCGCTCAACTGCGCGGTTGTTTCCGGACTGAGGAATTCGGCTAGCTAATTACTATAGATCGATGACGTCAGGAGAAAAAAATTTGGAGTGACGTCACTTTCTGAACATCCGAACATCCGAACATCCGAACATCTAAACTTTGGTTTCGAACTTCAATACTATGTATGATGTATGATGATATGATATGATGTATAATGATTTTAGTTTTTACATTTCACAGACAAGAAATACGCACTTTACCTGTCGATTTCAGACGCAAGCGGCTAGGCCCTTAGATGGTCAGCCGTTGACTCAAGATGTATTCTTGAGTTATCGGGTCAGCTAATAACGCTGCCGTTCTATGACGGTTGGATGATAAAAATTTTTGCTCGTACCTTTCAAATGCGTGTTAAAATACACTCGAAGTTTTAAGAAACTCCGTTCTATCTCTCCCTATCAAAAACACAAAAGTCGCCGACAATCACCATTTTAGGTTTTGAAATCAGGACACTGCGTTAAATACTGTCTCATATAGGGAGCATCCATTTCATCTCGATCGAAATTAGCGCATCCGTGATGTATTGCAGTTACTCTGTATTTTTTTCCATACAAACACTTTTCGAAAAACAATTCTGCATCTCTGCCCAACGTAGATACTTCACTTGCGACTAGCTAAACCAGCGTTTCGGTTCTATGCCTACGAAAATTCAAGATCAAGAGAGCAAATGAAAAGTTGTTTGAATAATTATGAATATTAATGTTATAGAATACATGGTGGAGCAGGGGGTCGAAGAGGAGGAGGATGGTCGGAGGTAGTCGGAGGTGGTTGGAGGTGTTTGGAAATGGTAGGAGGTGGTAGTTGCTGGTAGGAGGTGGCAGGGGGTGGTAGGAGGTGTTTGGAGGTGTTTGGAGGGGCTAGAAAGTGTTTGGTGGCGGTTGGAAGTGATCGGCGGTGGTCGAGGAGGACGAGGACGACAAGAATGACGAGGGGTGGGAAGAGTGAGGAGGACGGGGACGAGGTGGACAAGGAGGACGAAGGTGGTCGGAGGTGGGAGGAGGTGGTTGACGGTGGTTGGAGGTGCTCGGAGGTTGTTGCGGTGGTTGGTGGTGGACGAGGTTACGCGTCTTCTCACGGGGATGATCGAGCTGATCGACTTTTCTAAATCGCAGCCGACAAATAGTCTTACGTACTCACTTTGTACCGACTCAATCTCAAGCTTTCATACCGACACTACTTTGGCTGCTACGAATGTCGGTGCGAGCTTGTTAGGTAGATTCGATAGAACAGAACCCTCCTACGCTTCCAGGCCCACCTGGGCCCACTTGACCGCCGAAAACTGGTCACAAAAATTTACCCAGGAGTATCCGTCTTTATATTCTTCAGTCAACGGATTTTAGGACCAAGATGTTTTGGAATAGTTGAATGAACGATTGAACTATCTACTTTATTCTAATATTCTGTAATTATTCTTAATAAACTTTTGACATTCTTTCCATCTTATAAGAATGTTTACGCTATATCCATTTTTTATTCCAAGGACTATTGTGACACCAAAATTTTTGAATAGCTACGAGGTGTGATTCGTCTCACATGAAATAGCTCGAAACAATGCTGAATTGGATTAAATAAATAAAATGTATGTAAAAAAAAAAAGAAAAAAAAAAAAAAATAGAGACATCAGACAATCGTCATGCATTTGGTCACAAGTTTTGAAACACTACTTTGTCCGTCAAAGGCATTTATCCAAAGTAAATTGCTTTAGAGCAATTTTAAAAATTTTTCGAAATGAAGAATCAAATTCATATATTGCATTACATTCAGATATTGCATCGAAATGTAGTGAAAATCCACATACTTCTTGGAAATCTTTGCGAATAAATAATTTGAATTTTTCCGAAATGGTGTTCGAAGAACTCTATAAATTTATGGAAATTTCAATGAAAACTTTTACGAGGGCGATTATTGACTCTAATAATCTTATACTTCTCAGTCGGATACTTTTGTTAGTGTGTACAACAAAGCAGCATTTTTTTTTACTCAAGATGAGAAAACAAAATATAATGATACACGAATATTAATTATGACGATCTTCAAATACCTTTTATCACTGGGTTCTCGTACATGTGTTTAATTCTGGTGACAAGTAAGAATTGTTGATTTTGTAAGTTGGTGTGATCCCCAAATATTTTTGCCTTTACAAGCTGAACATCTTTCAGATGCGTTTTAATTTCGTTTAATATTCGAGTGCATTTATTTATAGGAGTGCTGCATCGCGGGCATGTCTTCACTTGAACTGTTTGAGTGTTTGCTGACATCCAATTTAGAAGCCCCTTATTCTCTATGCAGTGCCCACAATCTTCAAGAAACACAAATCTGCAAAGTTTTGAATACTTTTCATTGCAACTATACTTCAACCACATGAAAATGTTAACACAGCACAGAACTCTAATCCATAATTGAAACGGGCATAACGGTGGTTGATTCTTTTACTAATTTGTTCATGAAATGAAAAAATACAGGTTGCTTCGATTGCAGTGCATGTAGAGAACTAGTTCAAGACTTTACTTTACTATAAAAGTACTCTGAATAATTCGGCTAATACATCAAATCAAGTCATGAGATTGCCAAAAAAATTTAATATTACCTGGCATTTGGTTCATCTTCATACCCGAGAAAAAATTCATCGATTAGTTCTTTTTTGTTGCAGATTTTGCATAATGGTGGGCATGGTTCGCCGCAGAAGCCAATGCAACGATGCTTACACTTCAAGCGTTCAGAACATTGTTTCTCACATGGTCTTCTGTTGCACAATTCAAAGCATCGTTTGAGACAAATTGTATGTTTACATCGCGCTGCACAGGTTTCCTGTCGTGAGTAACAAATATGAAGTCATAATGTAACTATGTTATCGAAATCATGCTATATTCAACACAAGTATTTATTATTCGGTTACTATTTTCTTAAATAGTGTACTATAAGCAATTAATGTTTGTACTAGACTAGCGCAAGATTTTTATGATATCCTCTGCTGGTTGACAGGAGCTTAAATACAGTAACATCTACTATTAAGCTACGAATTGTAAGATATTCCGGTAAATACCTATCCTGATTGTGATTCTTCTGAATATAGTAAGGCCGTGATAAACTAAAATAATGATGACAGGCAAAATGTTGGCTGTCACGTTACGGAAATCTAAGAAAATGCCGGACTTGAAAGACTGGATTTCAAACATTGAATAAAGCTGTCATATTATAAAAGTGATTTCCATTCCAGTGATGTGCAATACTGAACATACTTTTTAATAGCACAATCTCTGTTGGGCTGCTTGTAACTGAACTTACTCTACATGGTATACAGGTTTCTCCACACTTTCTGTCACATCTACTGTGTTTGCATTTCATTTCGCAAGGTTTTTGACACGGTGGACATTCGAGACTGCAAGGCACATCGCACCTGAAAAGGAATTTCGCCAATATATTTCTTGATATAATACATAGCTGGAAATAAATTGCGTTAATAAGTCAAGTTCACATCAGTGATTTTTCAAACACTGTTGATTCAATTTCATCATGCTCCAAAAAAAAGTTTAGTCATAATTATAATAACCTATGTCCACAAATGAGAGTCTTGCCACATTTTTCTTGGCAAGGTTTGTGTATACGTCCCTGTTTGCAGGACCAACAATTGCCTTGGCAAAAGTGGCCACAAGATAATTCATGTTTGCATGGTTCCTTGCAATACTGTAGTAGTGCTGGAGACTTGGCTTCTAGTTACAAAAAATTCAATCGAAGATAATAAGATAGTATTATACATACAGTAATTTTTCGTGAGGAATGCTATAAATTTCTATATCTAATTATCAGCTCAATAGTTACCAGTTTCTTTTAAGAAGCAAGGCACGGGAATGAGATGTCCACAAAGCCCATGTTTCGTTTGAAGGACAGGGGCCTTGCATTCGTTTGTACATGGGTCTTTACATAGAGTAGTGCAGGGATGGCCACATTTTAAATTAAGTTTACATTTATTGCCACACAGAGAAGAATTTGGTGTTTGGCAACATTTCACTTTTATTTGGTGACCACATGCACTTAGTTTCAGTACCTAAAATTTGTTTATAGTAATGACTTAATGTTAAGGCTACAGAATCCATCACTGAATGTATCAGAATTTCATCTGCTTTATACCTCTTCATTACATTCTTCGTCATCCTTCCGGAAGCATCTTACTGTAGCTTTGTGTCCACAGATTCTCTCAAATTTTATTCGTTTATAGCATACGAGTTTTTCTACATCATCCGAGCATTTGCAATTAAGTTCATGTCCGCAAGATCGTATTTTTGATACATTAATAGGACATGCTATACATTTCTCATAACACTTCAATTTGCACGGATGATCGGCAGTACAGTGGCTGTTCCTTTTTGAACAGGGCTTATGACAAAAGTGCTGAAAACAGAATGTTCATGACTTAACAGCGTGTAAGATGTATGGAATTGAAATTCATGTGAAAAACACATGAAATCGACCTAATAGAAATATGGGGTATAAAATATGATCAGCATGAAACGATTTTTTAAGTTTCTTAATGCAACTTTTGTTCAAACTAATTCATTACATACAAAATAATTGATTGAATACCTCCAGATGATCAGGATCATCGTTAGCATGACATTTTTGTTCACAAGAATGTCCACATGCTAAACGAATTTTACAGGGATATGGGCATGGGACCTTATCCAGAGGCATATAACAGCTTTTTTCAGTAGTATGATTGCAATGAGGTAGGGTAACATCGACCTGGAAATTATTTTTTAAAGAATATTTATACTTCAGTTAATCAACCGTCATCTGTGATACTCCAGCAATTACAGAGTGCAATAACATTCGAAGAACGTCAAAGAGAATAATTGATGCAACAAGTTTTAGCAAATTTTTTAGGAAAAATTTATTGAGAATTGTTTGGGCTTATTTATTTGAACTTCTTTTAGGTATGCTTTGTTTTTACGATGTCGGGAAATAAATTAGAAAAATCTACCCAATGAGGTATGTGTCTGTAATTTCAAACCATCAAATTTGATTGAAAACTCAAGTGTTTTTACTATCCTGAATTCTGACAATGATCGAATATATATCAATAGAAATATTTAGTCTCAAATACACAATTTCGTGCCACTTACTCTCGAGGACCTTATTATTACATTTTTTGTTCAAGCTTGGTCAAAATTTCAGGGACATCATAGTATTTATGTCTATTATTTTGTTTACGGGAGTTCTTCTAATCTTGCTCTTATGTCATCAAGGCATATAAGTTATGTTAATTCAAGTCTTTTACATACTTTGACAGGACATTGGTATGTATCAGGGTCTGTCCCACACGAGATAAAAACAGCATGACCGCATTTCAATTGGCGTTCAACAGCAACTAGACACGGCTTGCATCCTTGGTAACATAAAAGTGGACAAGGATGATCATCCGGACACTTTTTAACGCAACGCTGTTTGCACATGAAATTGAAATGCTCTCTGTCAAGGGTATGACAAATGCTGGTACAAGAATGTCCACACGGTAAATCAGTATTACATTTTTGTAAGCATCCCCCTTCCGGGCATTGTTCCACAAAATCGCTTCCGTTTCGTATCTGTAAAATCATTCAAGTAGTACTCTTATAACGTATTGTTGAGATTTTGAAAAATGGGACTGTAAAACAACTAGTGAATTTCGAGTAAATTTTTGATCATTATAATTCTATAATGTGCATTACGTCGGTGACAAAGTAGCAAGTAAAATAGGTTCGAGCTATGCTGCAGAGATTCAATTTCTAGCGCAAAGGCTTACCTTTATTAATGTATCAGAATGATACTTGCATCGTAATTCGAGTGTATCACCTATTGCATTGTCATTTTCTAAAACTTGTTTAATTTTTGGCCAAATATTATTTTTATTCGTAAGATTGTCCATGTTCCCCATGATATAAAGGCCTTCACGGGCACGAGATAGTGCAACACAAACTCTGTTCTCTTCTTTCAGAAATCCAATATTTCCTTTGCTGTTGTTGCGAACTAATGAAAGAAGAATAATTCTGTTCTCCTCTCCTTGAAAATTGTCAATTGTGGTTATGCGCACTGCTTTAAGAATCTCATGACAATTTCTCTCCTGAAAATTCAAATTCGTTATTACGAATCTCTACACTAACTGAAGAGAATCGTGTACCTTGATAAGTGTGAAAAGTTGTCCCGCATAGGTACAGAGTATAGTGATTCCTGTACTTTTATAGCCTTGCAATATCAGATGTCTAGCAAATGCTACTAGAAATTTGGCTTCGTGTGGATTTATCCAACTCTCTTGGTTGTCGTGTGGTGCCTCTGGGTTATCATGCGTTATGAAAAAAACATTTTTCTCTAAACCCATTACAGGGGGATATTCCAAAACGCATTCATGGTTGTGGAGAATCTCATACACGGAAGGACAGATTAGTCTGGCAATTTCCGGTCGCATACGATGCTGATGCCCTAACTGTGTGCAACTTCCTCTGTTGTTGACCATTCTTTCAAAAAGAGATATATTGAAATTGTATTTTGAACCCAACTTGTGAACAGCCACCTTTGGTCGCAGTTGTTTATGATCCCCAATGAGGATAAGATGCTGGCAATTTTGGGTCAAAGAGCAAACGACATGTGATTCCAGAATTTCAGCTGCCTCCTCCACCAGTACTAAAAGAGTCATATCGGGCTATGCATTGATGGTGAGAAATTATAAAAGTTTGATCATTCATACCTATCGGCGGACGCAGAGCACGCAGAGAAGCATATAATCTCGCTGCACATGTCGTAGTAAACCCAATAACATCGTGCTCTCGAAGTATCGACAAATCAAGTATTTGCTTAACTTCATTCAACTCTTCATTTGCTGAATGATACTCTTCTTCCAAATCAGTTAATTTCTGTTTGGCATTTTCATAACTCAGTTCTACCCATTCCCAGTACTTTTGCCAAGGTAAACTCGGCAGAAAGTTTTCGTTATCTCGAATCAATAGAGGATGCTGAGTCAGGTTCCGCTACAAGTTATCAACGTAATTATTCTATTGTAAGTTGAGTAATGATATGAGTCAGGGTATCTAGAATCAATGGTATATAAAAATCCGTTTTGTATTTCAGAGATTCCTAGATGCTCCCGATGCTAGACACCCTAATAAGCGTGTCAGTCAAATTCTATACTCTGTATCTATCAAATCGTCGAAACAGATTATGACGATAGTATACAGTTTCTAAAGTTAGTGTAACAATGCATTTCGAGGGATGATCAATGTTTTGTAACTTTTGGATTATCTCAACTTCAGTAAACCACGACATAGAAAAATATGTTTATATTTAAGAAATTCAGAGTCTGCAGTCATTTTACAATTGTTATACAATGATTTTTGTTTCAATGTTTCCTTACGTAAATGCAACTAACTTGTCCCTTGGTAATACAGTTAAATAACTACACTTACGACAACACTTATCTTTAACGGGTAGTGAAGAATCCAATTAAGTACATACAATGTTCTTTCATACTACTGACCTGTAGGTCGGACCGTTGTAACTTCAAGGTGTCAGCACGATGTTTTAATTGAACAACTTCATGTCGTGGAAATACTGGTCTGTTTTGTGTGTGTGTAGTTCGTCTGTACTCGTTCATGTTTGCGTCAATCTCAGCAATTTCTTTATCAACGATTTCCAAAGGAAAAATGGGCTCTTCAAATTCGCTATTACCGTCAATTTCCATTTCTGTGTCAGTATTTGTACTCTGCGTCTGACATATTTTCATTGAATTGTCAGTATGTGTCAATAACCATTGGAACAATTCGTTAACATTCTCCATGTCTTGCAACGTTTCGTCATGGCAATAGGCATATAGAAGGTGTGGAGATACAATGGCATCTCTTTTAGACAAGTCCTGTAATACTTTACGGGTTCTCTTCATGTTAAATAAGATTATCTTCACTTGGTGCCACTTGTCATGACACCAATTTCTGCGTGGTCGTGCTTCTCGTTTATTTCCAAGTGTATACTGTGACAGAGCTTCATTTTTTGATCGACTGCCGACACGAACTATCGAAGTTGTATGTTTCGTAACACCTTCAAGGAATTGATCAAGGGCATGATTTGTCAAGCAGACAATGACGATTGGCCCATTACATCTCCATTGTTCCTTGTTCTCTAGCAAAGTTCGAATTATTTCTAGAGCAATAAACGTCTTGCCTGTTCCTGGCGGTCCTTGTATAATTGCAATTTCTTGAGAAAGACCAGATTTGAATGCTTCGTACTGCGTTTCATCTAACCGCAGTTGTTTGGTAGTTGGCCAAGTGGCGTAATCTCCCACTTGCAGTGAGAAGCCCTTATACTTTAGTACTGCATCAGTTTTGAAATAATGAGGTAGCGAAATAGTTGTATCTGCATCGACCAAATACTTCCTCATTGGAAAATTTTTTTCATTCATTTGGCACATTGCATTTAGCACTGCCAGATATGGTTCAAAATATATTTTAGACTCCAGCATAACCCAATTAGAATGATAATGGTCGTGAGTGATGGCGGTTTTTTTGCACGGTTTAATCAACACAGTTCCCCTCTGTAACAACTCTTTATCTCGATTAGCAATAGTTGCAAATATAATTGAGCTGAAATTATCGCTGCTTAAGCATACTAAACCACCAAACTGAAATCTTTTACTAGTGTCCCAGTTTATGAATTTTAATATTCCAAATGATACCATAACACCGATGTTGTTGCCTGCTACTTCAGGATTCATCATTGTTACTTTTCTGTAAACCCTCACATCAGTTTTACTATATTTTTTGGATCCATTCAAATATTCATGTATGCCATTTCGCAAGGGTGCCATGAAATCTTCACGCAACAAACGAAATTGCACATCCAGGTAATGCTCAACCGAATCGTAAGCTCCTACGAGTTTATTCGGCCTAATAAAAGGCTTCTCATTAAACACATCCTGAATAGTTGGTATGATGCTCAACGTTCTAAAATCTTCCAGAGGATCTTGCAACTCTTGCACAGATGACGTTGCAAAAACCTTCTCTTTGGTCTCAAGTTTAGGGATTTTTACCTTCAATTTGCGACAAATTTTCGAAGTTCTTTCTTTTATACTGGCAGCAATTCTACAGTCTTGATTCATTTCAGTGGTTGCTATGATCAAATTCGTTTTATCCAGCACTGAGGTTAACTCATCACGAGCTTTGCGAGGAAAAAGTTCAGTAAATTTTTGGAAAAATTCAACCAGATTACTCCAAAAAAGATTTATATCATTCCAGTAAAATTTATTTTGTAACTTATCTTCTTTAGTCTCAAATGGCAATTTAGTCAAATAACTTTCCAAGTTTTTAATAAATGTAGGGGAACAAGAACAGCAAAGTATGCTTGATAAAATTTTCGTAAAGTTAGCTCGAGAAATCTTGGCCAAGATTTGTACTACGAGTACAAAATGGTCTGGTCTAAAATCACCATTTAATAATTGATCAAACTCATCTTTCTTCACATGTAATTCAGCTATAAGATCATCGTTGTTATTCATTACGCTCAAAGTTTGTAAGCGGGTGAAGGTAAAATACTGCCAATGTGTGGTATTTTCATTTTGTAATCCGTGACCATTATTAGCTTCCTTCGTTTCATGCGAGTACGGACTATATCTGTAAAATTTTTGACACCTTGAATACTAATGTAACATGATATGACAAAGCATTTTGTTAAGCGATGAACAGCTATAGTAACAAGACTGCGGCAAGGTACTAACAAGACATTATCGATTAACAGATTTATGGAGTGATGTGTTTTTCTGAAAATAAAATATTGATATAAAAATAATTAGAATTTTGACACATCTTATGTAATCCCGGTACTTTGACAGAATTATAAACAAAAAATTCCACAGCATTCGTGTATTCACTGTACATAAAGTGGAGTCCCTTGTGTTTCAGTACGCAGTTTCACTTATGTTAAGGGGGAATATACGAGTGAAGCACAAAAAAAAAATAGATGAATTTCAGGAATTTTCATCTCAAAACCTGTGATTTCGAATCGAGTAGGGATTTTTTTTCACTTAAGAGTCCACAAATGTTGAGGTGTATGCAAATTTCTGTTTTATGCGAATTTTTTTCCTGGAACCATTGTTATCATGGCTGCTGTAAAACGTATTTTTTGCGAACTTGGTTGCCCATAGTATTCATAACTTTATAATGAGATTTGTTTCCAGAGTTAAAAATAGATGTTGGAACATTGGCAGCAATGTTCGCAATTTTTAAATCGCTGCGTTACCATGGGTGCTATCTGCCAAATTATGCTGTTGAAACTCTCATTTTACTGTTGTGCGTATTCTCCAACAAATCATTGACATAAATTGTCAGAATTTAGGTCTCTCAAAATCAACTTAATAGTCTTGGCAACATCCGGATGGCAAGTGAGCTTATGGTGGTAGCTGTTCAATGTATTTGTAGCTTTCGCTCATTGCCAAGAATGCCATGAATCATTCCCTGGTGGACACCTGTTTTGCTACGGTTTCCAAAAAAACGTGGCCATAATTACTTTCTTGATATTTTCAATAGAATGACTAATCATCTTATCGCAAAATCGTAATAAATGGTGAGTTTATTAATTAAGTTGCCCTCTAGGATCCTTCTTCTCCCAAGTCCTTTGTTATTCTTTTTCTGATCTCTAGACCTGGTTTTTTACATTCTTTATTATTCTTTTCTACACGTATGCTTATTCTTTTTTGTATGCGTCTGACACACTCTATCTATCAGGCCAAGGTTTGTAATGTTATTATACTGATGCATTTTCAGAAAAATTCGTTATTTTGCAATTCTAGAATTGCCTAAATTTGATGAACTGTAATACAGCATTGACAGACTTAGATTTCGTAAATTAAATTGTCCAGTTACTCTGAAGATGCAAAATAGTCGCTATTGTTTCAATGTTTTACATTTTACTACCTCATTCTGATAAAACTGTAACGCACGAGATACAAAATATTGCTCACTGCTACACGCTCAACAGTAAATCACGACGATTCAGAAAAATTATTAATTTATACCTGTACCCTTGTATCAGCATCTACTAAGTAACAAAAGAGCCCTGGCCTCATTTCGACAAACTCTGCGGCTCGATCTGGCCACTTGGTTGGCTTTCCGCAAATCCCGTGGCTCAGTCACTCGGCTGCCGTTTGTCAGATTCCCCATAACTGGACTAATTTTTTGAAATTTTGACACAAAATTTACACACAATAATAGTTACGCTTCAAACTTGAAGAAAAATGAAAAAAGATATTGACATTCTGAAAATTATATGTTCCCCCTTAACCCTTTCGGTACGGACACATTCTACGTCGCGCCGTCCCCGCTGACCGAGCAGTCGCGACAAGCGTCCGTACTTGCGGAACAACTGCATGCGCCCGTCAGACGCACAATACCACGCTATCTTACGCAGAGCGAGTGCAGTCGCTCGTAAAAAAAAAATGCTTAAAAAATTATAACATAATGTTGGGTTACCATGGTCACCGCTCGTACAGAGCGAGCGTCAGGCTTTGGGTGACTATAGTCACCGCTCGGACAGAGCGAGCGTTGGGCGTTGGATGACTATAGTCACCGATCGGGCCGAAAGGGTTAATAATGTAAACAAAGCTGAAGATTAACAGTAGACTTATCTCAACAAAAATGAAAGATGAACTGCACGCACATTATCTTTATAAGATGAAAGGTAAGTTGCATTTAACTACAATGATTGCCGTAATTAAAATGATCTAGATAACGTACAACGTTGAGTATATACTACTCACCGATTTCCAGTCGCTGACAAACCTCGCGAAGCTTGACCGATTGTATATTTTAATGCCCTATTTCTCGCATGGTCGTTATACGTTTGACGTCGGGTTTTCCCTGTAATTGATTCAAATGCATTACACAAAAACCAAAGGCAATAAGTAACAATGAGGTATAGTAAAATATGTCTCAAGTTTAACATAGTGGCAATACGGTACGAACTGATAGGACATAATCGCCAGGATTTTTTTAGAGCACACTGTATAAATAGATTACCAAATACTTCGTCACGAATCAGATAAATTTTCTATGTTTATTGCTATGGGTATGTATGCATGTATGTATGTATGTATGTATACATGCATTGCATGTACATGCAAAGGGAGACTATCTAGAAAGAAAATTCTAGAGGTTAATGGGCAGAGAAACAATCTCTATTGTAAGAGCGCGTGAGGTTTATTCCGTTACGAATAGGTTAATAAATAAAGTTATTCAGTATTTTGAAAACGTACATGGTTCGGAAAAGTGATGAAAATGTTTGGTCTTGAATTTTGGCATTTTTTAATGCTTCGGTTGATGCGTGGCCGCAAGTAATAAATGCAAAGCTGACGTCTTGCGTAACTGGCTATTCTTACGCCGTAGTGACACGTTATGACGGTGTGATAAATTTTATTTTCAGTCGGGGAACTCCTGTATTACCTGGTCTACACCACGGTCTTAGATACAGGCTAGCAACGAACGTGGTGGGAGGTTGTGAGTTCAGCCTGTGTGTGACGTCGGAACGGTACCTGGTGGAAATTTCCAGATGTTAGACACCGGAATCATTCACACAGCCACAGTTAGACTCACATCAGTAGTTTGGGTCACCAATTACCGATTAAGTATTGAAATACACCGGACAACGGGCATTCTGTCGCTCTAATCGAACGAACCGAAGGAGGAGTAATTGTTGGATAAAAGATTTAATTAGTTGGCTTACCTCTTGAGAATACTCTAGATGTGACGACTTGCAGCGTAGATTGGTGAGAGGATTTAACGGAATAACTGATTCTAATATGTGTATTTGAATACTTTGATTAACTTCGATTTATTTTATAAGTTCAATATTTCAAGTCACAAAAATGGAGTTACACAGTGTAAGATCTTAAACTTAATATGACAAAATGGAGCTGAAAGCTCGCTGGACTTTTGGGCAGAGTAACGTTGTATGAAAAGTTTAAATGCAAAAGGCAAAAGGATTTTACCGCGAGACTGTACTGGAACAAGATGACGAATCTAGTGGTAGAAACCAAGAGGATGATCGAGTGATCGGTCGCCGTTTTAATAGGGGTCGATCGTTGTGCAGAACGATCCCCTTCTTTAGATTTTGTCACCTTTTGCGCACCTCCCCCTTTTTCTAGGAATTCTAATTAGGACACGACATCTCCGCCGCATGCACGCCTGTGATCTTAGTTCATTAGCTATTACTATATTGCAAGTTTTTTACATATGGTATAACGCTGCACTGGCGCGGTGGTGTAGGTGCGGGGTCTTTGTTCTGTAATTTTCCATTCTGCGTGGGCTTTGTTGTTGGGGAGCAAGCCCCCTTGGCCGCGCGGCTACTGTGCTTTTCCCCCGTCTTGTGCTTTCGGCAGCTATTTCCTAATGTGGTAATCGCAGTGCGTATGCGCTAGTGGTGACTCATGTTTTATGTTAGTGCCGTGTGCATTTTCAGGGTCACGATGCGCTTAATTCTAGTTCCTGTTTACTTCTTAATATTTCTACTATCTTGCTCGTTACAAAGTCCATATGTCATATTGGTCACTCGTCGTTTGTTAGTTTTATAGCGTGTATCTATATAAAATTACATATGTATTATAATTGATTATTGTCGTTATTCACCTGGAGTACAATAGCGATTGTTTATGAAACATAGTTGCTATTTGCTTAACATTATTAGAATCGCGCTGCTGCGAATATTCTTAGGTGTTTGTGTTATAATTATCTTAACAGATTTAGGGTATTTAACAATTTGATAATCCATAGTTTTTGAGAGCAGGTTTACATGTGTACTTTTGTATATAATTCTCTTCTGTAATTATTAATTCTTATATTGATATAAATCGGCTTGGAAGCTTCTAGAACGTTTTCTTCATGTTTATTGGTTGCCTGTCATTGGGCGTTGCCACGTATGCATCTTTGAGTTTATTGCGAGTTGATTTACCTTCAATCGTTTCGTCGGTAAATTGCCTAATGTGTTCTCTAGATGAAGCTCTGTATGGCTCCACATTGGAGATCTGCATTGCCTTCAAAACGTTGCGCGTGTTGCCTACAATACGGCGTTACGGAGGAAGGTATAGTTCATGCTGGATAATTAGTATTCACGGTTTTGAAGGTTTTGCAGTCTCTGGTTTTATGGATTATTGCAGCAGTGCTATCTTTACATTATGCTGGTTATACATTTATCTATGGTTTTACAGTTTCCTATACTCCAGGCTATATGGTAAAGCGTAAGCTGCTTATAGTATAGCTCTCAGCTCTGAATGCACAAATGGCATTGTCGAGTGCTATATAATAGTTGGATATAATCGTGTTAGTTAATTATGGTGTTAATATGATAGTGATATGTAATAACGTATAATAATATTATAGCTCTTTGTAGTGCGAAAATCTCGTAACATGGTTTTTAAGCTTTGGTTAGTGAATGTCATAGTTATTTCCATCTAGGGATATTCCAAATAGTTAGACAGTTGTTTTAATTCCTTATGGTTACAAGATTCTCGTACTTCGAGTTTGGTTAGTTGATAAAAGTAACACGCAGTAATAATAGTCGATAAAACATACGGACGTTCCAGTCGGATGTTACATGTCTGTTCACGCCCGAAACGAAAGTACAACTTATGGCCATAAGAGCGGCGCTACGAGTTATTCATAATATTATTATTATTATTTGGCGGAACCCTAACCAATCTTTTTGATACTCATACCATAGACTTATAAAAGATAGACTGAGCGCTCTTATGAGCCGCTTGAAGCAAACATTTAAAGGACAGATATATGCCGGGAGTACTCCTTTCTCTCTTTAACGAAATTTGTGGCGGGGATCGTGGCGGTAGAGGAGAATGAGGCGAAATTATGCGCCTATATCTATAGCTGTTCCACTTCCACTACGCCTTTGTCTCCGGGTATGAAACCGATTAAAAAGAAAGAGCAGTACTACCGACATATCTCTGTCCTTTACAGGTATGTAAGCTTCAGTTACCTCTTATGGGAGCGCTCAGTCTATCTTTATATGTCTGGTGTAGACCAGGCATATGCTCTCGTTTCCTTAAGCCAAGTTCACAATACTTGCTCAAGTCGATAATACCAGTCGGAGTATGTACACGATATGTGATTCCGTCCGCCCACAGCAAACTGCAGATACCTTTAAGCGTTGACTCAAAAAAATCATGCGAACGTTGCAGGTGAATTTCGTGTTCCGAGTTTTCATTGTTTCGTGTAACTTCAGATTTCAGTGATTTCTATTATTGTCTCTGTGCGTCGAGTGTTAATTTTTTTTTTTATTTTTATGCTGATTTTCGGCAAATGCGCACTTGCATCGTTAGCAAGTTTATTTAGTCGGTTTAAATAGACAGCTACAGCACAAAAAGCGAGTCTAGAATCAAGTGTTATTATTGCAGTGCGGATCTTTGGATTACATATGAGAGATTAGTAAAGATGTAAAATATGTGAAAAGTGTGTCATTTCACCAATAAACCTGAGATGTTACAAGAATTACTACATGTAAAAGTGTGGAGCAGCCCAGAGTCAAGGTGACAATACTTATTTCAATTACTGTCTGATAATTCAAGATGGTACGTATAAAGCCGAACTTTAGTTCTTGCATAACATGCAATAAATATGTGACTAGGCAACAGTAATGATTAATTTGCAAACTGAAAAGTCAATTTGTTAAATTAATTCAAGTGTTCTGTTTTGTTTTTTTCCAGACTTAAGCAGAGACTTCCGAGTAACTTTTCTATTTTTCGGCAACGTTGGTGACTTTGCACGTTTTAGGTTACGGGTATTTCCCTGGTATTCCTCTGTCACGTGGCGTGGCGGTAACAATTGTGAGCTGCATAGATAGGCTCATTCGCGATCGCAACGTACTTGATTTTCAATCTAATCATTTTCTTTCGGAATTCAAATTACCGTAGTTTACTCAAAATTAGAAATTTTACACGTTGCTAAAAGTGGAATGAGCATCGCGACAGGTAACCATCGCTTACTCGGCACTCGCGAGATCGAATTGTGTTCCATAACCGATGTAATAATGTACGTTTGAATTTACCGATGATGTCGTCTAAGTGGTAGGTTCACGTGAGGTTTTGAACGCATTCAATTATTCACAGTATTGTTAAATCGATAAAATTGTGATATCTCTTGATATATCACTATGTCCCGGATTCTCACCGGGACACGGTTGTCGGTGAGGCTTCCACGAAGGGTCAGCTCACTAAGAACCTCTCTCGTGACCGACTTAGCACGGTTCATAGTTTTAGAGAACTGCGGTTACAATTAAGGATATCTTTGGTCTTGTTCAAGTACTCTTTTAATTATTCTGCGATTCACGACGCTTTACAATCTGGCGTACACGCATGTCGAATGCAGTCGTCCTAAACGACCGCAATGCCTCAAAATATTTGATTCTAAGCCACTGGAACTATCTATTATTTCTTTCTGAGATGATAGTGATAATCAATCCAATCCATGTAATCCATTCAAAAGTCAGACGCCGGGATCCCGACTCGAACACATGGATACCTTAGTATCGACGCCGAAGGGAACCAGACGCTTTTTTATGTGTACCCACACCTATTCGCGTCCAAATTTAAATTGACGGACTTCCCCCCTCGGCCGTGACTGCTTAAAAGCCAATATCTACTCAACTGCTCCGAACACTTCGTGTCTCGACCATGTCTGGCGAGCGAGTGAGAATTCTGAAAGCCAGTGCCCTACTCCACTCGCGCCGTTCCCACCCGATTGCAGCGCCCGACTCCAGTGGCCAATCCAAGAAGCTTTTGCCTGATAACACCATCGACGCATAGTATGGACCCGGCTTAGGCCGGTAGTAGGCTGGGAGATTGACCGATATCTCGTTCCCTCTTTGTCTAACTCTAGCGAGCAATTTCGAGAGCTTTCATGTTGGGATCGCGCAATCCAAGCCATAGATCGATGGATAATACGAGATGCGTTACTCTTACATACCTCTCAGGCAGTTCAAACCGCATCTCTAATACTGTGACGAATATTTTTCTTTGCTTATTTCAACTAAACATTTTTATTTGTATTAAAACATCAATAGAAACATACTTATCTGAAATCGTCTTAAACATATCAATCGAAATTAATCACTTTATTTTCACTTAGTTGGTGACAATTCACATTATTGTTAAATCGATAAAATTCCAAAGTCTGGCATAACGTAACGTCAGCAAATTGCATCCTATATTATACATCATTTTCAATCTTTTAACAGCCAATATGTATTGATTAACTGCAGGCTTAGCTCGCTTAGAAAAATGCTAATTGGCATACAGGATGTTTTCAATCAATTTTACAAAAGGTTAATATACCGATTGTCTGCCAACATTTATTAAAATAATCCATACCATATCAGGGTTCGCGGGATACAACCGCGATACTGTATTCTGATTGTGAGTAGGCAGACTATGATACAAAAACGTTTTGCTTCTAACAGGTAACCAACGAAATGTAAGTCAGTAACCACGGCGCAAATTATGAAGAATGATGTGTGTTGGAAAAAATGGAGAATCGTTTAGATCGAATATAGGTAACCGGGTAGGTAGGTGGACGTTTTGGGATCCGTCGCGGGGCTTATGCATGTGTGTGCCAGTCTCTCTTTTCCGTTGCGTGGTTCCGTTGGGAAACAGGCGAGGGTAGGAAGGTCGTTATGTACCGTGATGTTACTAACTTCTGTAACCCACAGCGTCAAACGATCACAGAAATTTTTCCGTCAAAAGACTCCGTATTCGAGTTTCTCGACCATTTGAAATAAATCAGTTTTTACATAAAAAAATCGGTTTTTTTATTATTTTCAATATAGCGTACCTTTTCGATCAATTTGTAGATTTGAGAGGTTATTCTACATCAAAAAAGGTAGAAGAAAAAATTAGTTTCAAAATTGTGCGAAAACGTTATCATAGAGAAAAAAAATAATTTCGAGAAAAATCGCCTGTTTCAAATGGTTATTATGAAAATTATGAGTTATTATTTTTCCCCATTATAGCCATTATGTCGCCCTATGTTGTGACCAAATTTCATTCAAATCGGTCAAGCCTTTTGAGAAATTTTTTTTCTTTTTCTCTGATTTTCTGTTTATTTCGATTTATTCAAAAACCAAAGTAGACAAGAAAAGCAACTAATATGATAACTTGCATTACATAATAATATTAATTGATTTCAGACTGAATTGAAAATCACAAAAGAAATGTTTTGTCACATCAGACATATAAATTTATGACTGTCAACAGAAAGGAAATGATCCGACAAGAACGCAAATCACAAATGTCAATTGCAATAAAAAATATGACTATTTGAGTGGGAAAAATTTTGAACGGGTGATTACTGAATTATTGTTACTTTCGATATAATTTTGAATACAATAGTTTGTAAAAAAGGTCGTACTGAGTAAGATAATACATAAAAATTACGAACTGTGTTAACTTACTACAATGTGAGCCACTTTTACAGAAATGGACAAGTCCGAATAGACTCGACATATGTTATACACATCATAAACATTTTCATAATGACACAGAAGACTAGAATTATTATTATTATAATTGAATTTTAATAAAGTGACGCGGGTACAAGAAATTACTATTTTTATGCACACCTTGTGAGCAGACGAAGATAAACCTTCGCGCTTGCTATAACTGCCTAGGCACAATGTGGGACATATCGCGAATTTGGACAATAGAACAAATATTTGAAACTCAGCACTTAGTTGACTGGGTATTTGAAACACCCGAATTTGGATCAGAAAACAAATATTTGAACCCGAGCACTTACTTAACGAGGTACTTGGAACAAACGAATGGGAACAAGAAAATAAATATTTGCACCTGCGCACTTGTTTGACTTGGTATGTGACACGGTTAGCAATGATAATTTTTTCCGATCGCTAGAATGTGGCCTATGAGATATATTTGTGACTTTCGGAATCAAGATTCTTAAAACCTGCAGCATATAATGGTCAGAAATTGAATATGACTGGATAACAGACGTTAAAATTATTTGATTCAGATGACAATTTCATTAAGGGTTATTTTGGGCAACTGAATCCATAAACGATACGCAAAATGCTACGAAATAGGACTTCAGCGTACAAATTTCGTGCGAAACGCGTGCAGAGTTGTAAATGATGCGTTAAATTATTTAAAGCAATGGTATTTCTTTTAATTACTTATCTTTATTTTTTAATGGAAACAATTTCCATTAATCATTGGATTCATTTTTGAAAAAAAATTTCCACCAGCCATTAAATTTGAATTTAAAGTGAAATTTTTCAATGGAAACAATATTTACAAACCACTGAATTTCTTAATATCTCACTCGTCCTTCTCATCTGAGAATGGTGCGTACATGGGCAAGCCTCTTTTCATGAGATTCATTCTGTATAGGTTAAAGCGGACTACGTTTTGTCTTTCATGTTTTTTTTTCAACAATTGGAATAATTGAGTTTTCTTTTCATGAAAACTCTCGCATGCTTACGGTCCAATCTAATTTTAATCTTCCCGTATAAAATGTATGCCTTATTTTTAAATTCATATATTTCCGCAATCGATCTCAAATTATGACTCGAAAAGGGAATAAAAAATATATGTACTCGGAATATGACCGAATCCATAATACGTATGTACCGGATTGTAATGTGAATAAGTATACAAAGTTTTTCGATGTGATCAATAAATGTTTGCGCGCGATTAGGTTCATTTCATTTTTCACACACGCTTGGCAGCTGTTTCTGGATAATGAACAGAATTTTCTTCACAAAACTGTATCTCTAGAATATATTAACATGATTTGATTACTCTTAATACATACAAAAAAAAAAAAAAATTCGTATTCTGTTGAAATCTGTAATGAAACTTGACAGAATTTCTGAACTCACAAGATTGCAGGAGCTTGAGAAAAAAAAAGATTCGAACCTGATTTTCACAGATTCTCCAGTGTGGAGCATCAGGTACAATGAGAATGAAAGAAAAATATTGTAAAAAATACGCAAATATGCTAGTTTCTTCATTGTGCGAATATCTAGCTATAAATTTACAATCGAATAAGTTTTCTTTCACTTCGAATAAAGATGTTGTATTGCTTTGACATAATTTTTGTGTACTATATTGGATATTTTTTTCTTATGCAGATCATACATACGAGTACATCGTAGAATCGTGACTACACTTGTGAAGTAACTGAGAAAGGTACAAATACTCGTGTAATACAGGTGGTGTAATTTATACAGCTGTGTTCGCAAACATGCGTGCACTTTTAAATTGAACTATGCGCACGCGCAAAAAATTTTTATGAATATAAAAGCTAAGCATTTCGGCAAAGCGTTCCATAATATTGGTGTCGTATTTGGTTTTTGATACAGCGATTGCAAAAACTCTTCACAGCCAATATCAAATTACAGAGTTAGAATGGATATTGTACCCGACAGAAATACGCCTGTATCTCAAGTGATAGTTCGATGGGCTTATACCGGGATCGGCTTAGCTTTATCCACCGGGGCAACAGCCTGGTTCATTGCATATTTCGAAGTTCTGATATTGCTTATGCGACCTGACATTGTCGACAAGGATAACAGAGCACGCATCGTTCCAACGGTGGAGCTGCTGGACCAATACGACTTTATAATAATTGGCGCAGGATCCGCAGGAGATGTACTTGGGAACAGATTAACGGAAAATGCAAAGTGGAGCGTCTTGCTACTGGAGGCTGGACATGACGAAAGACTTGTCTCTGATGTACCTGCATTGACCTTGAGTCTTGCAAATACTGATATGGACTGGCAATTCAAAACTGAACCTTCGTCGGCCTATTGTAAGGGTATGGTCAACAATCAATGCCTGTGGAGCAGAGGTAAGGCACTTGGAGGGTCCAGCAGCCTTAATTACATGCTATACGTACGTGGAAATCGAAGAGATTACGAAAACTGGAGGGATGCGGGAAATCCTGGATGGGGATACGATGACGTTTTACCGTATTTCAAAAAGGCTGAAAACATCAGGATTCCCGATCTCCGTGAATCACCGTATCACGGAACCTCCGGCCCTCTGACAGTTGAAAATCCAAGGTATAAGCACCCGATACTAAGATACTTTCTGCATGCTACATCCGAAATGGGCTATCGTGAGGTGGATGTGAACGGCAAAACGCAAACTGGATTTACCCGTGTGCAAACTACTACTAGAAACGGCCTTCGATGCAGCACGTCGAAAGCCTATCTGCGATCCACAGCTGATAGGAGAAACCTGCACATCAGTACGAATTCTCTGGTCCATAAGATTCTCATCGATGAAACGACAAAAACAGCTTACGGAGTTGAATTTGTCCGAAAAAACATGAGGCACATTGTTCGTGCAAAAAAAGAGGTAATACTCTCAGCGGGCGCGATTCAATCGCCTCAATTGCTAATGCTCTCAGGAATAGGACCCAAAGATCACCTGGAAGAGGTTGGAGTTAAGGTTATTCACGACAGCCCAGGAGTCGGGCAAAATCTTCAGGATCATGTCATAATTGGTGGGCTTACTTTTTTGATCGATCCACCGTATGACGTATCCACATCAACTCAAGCACAAGTAACGGAATTTCTGGAGGAAGCTGAAGGCCCGCTATATGACATAGGCGTCTGCGAAGTAGTGGGTTTTATCAGTACCAGGTGAATATTATCAAGCATTAGGAGTAAAGGTGTGAGACGTATAAGTTTACTTGGCAATTGGAAAGTTTTATACAGCAATCCCGTACAAATATACCTAGTCAATTCAATGTTACTGTTAATTGTAGATTGTATCTTTTGAAATTGACCTCGTCTCCACACTACTCTTCACATTTCACGAGTAAGGTAATTGCAGTCAAAACGCTAACGAATTTTATTATCTTGTAGCGATTTTAGGTTGTTCTAATATCTACGCGATAAAATCAGATAAATACACAACGACATAAAATTAGACACCAATCACAGAAATTGAGTATTTAATATAATTTCGGGAAATTCCATTGTTTATTCTTTTTATTTATCCATTCTTTCTCCATATTCGTTATTTTATTTTTACAATACGAAAGGTAACCTACGCGTTGCAGGAGTAACAAACTTAGCCTCTTAGTTTAAACACACGCACACACACAGGTATAAATAAAGGAATAAAAGGATTAGTGAGAAGAAAATTGTCCGTGAAATAAAAGTTATACGAGCTAAGCTTTTTAGTGAGATATGTATATGAGATGGTGAAGGTGTTTAAAAATGCGCAAAAAAGATCGTGAGTGAAGTCTTTGTTTTATCTTTACTATATTCAGTTCAAAATTTCTACTTGATCAGGATTTAGGCTTCAATTCACTGATATTACACGTCTTATATTATTGAACTACGTACATCTAAGACCTTCGTTCTTCTCGACTTAAGCTCGTCTCTCTCTCCCTTTCTGTCTCTTCTCCTACTTCAAATACAAATCGACACAATCTCATCTGTAATATTTATCAACCTGTTTCGCGATGCAGAAGTTGGCTTCGCGTTCGTTTCTACCTTCTTCCTTTACAGTTACATGCTGATTGCCAACACATTTTCGTTTTCGACGCCTCCGCTCTCAATTTTTCGTATCAACCCTGACTTTCCGTTGGCTTATTTTAAAAATAAGTTTCACTCGGCGCTGTTTGTAATTCAAACGCTTACTTGAGAGTAATGGAAACTCCAAAATTTCGATGTATTTATATTCATCAGGTCGAAGTTTTATTTTATTTGGGGTGCGCGCGGATTTCCGATCCAGAGGTCAAATAATAAGGTACGATGCCCTTATACTCAAGAACAAATTTACAAATACTTTCGGAAATGTGGCGAAGCAGTTATCAAATTTGCATTTATTCCGTAACACAGTTACATCAGAAAAAAAATTTTGACCTAAAAGAGCAACCATGATATTCCCATGTATTTTTCGACGCTGAATCTGAATCTGATTTCAACAATATGCGTACACCTCTAAAATAATTGAGAAAAGTCAAAACTTCCCCTAAGATAAGATTGAATTATTTTTTCACCGCTACTGAATGTTCAGAAATTTGACAACTTTGTTCCCCCATGTGTCAGGAAGTATTCGCATACTCGGGATAAAAAATTTTCCTGAATATTAGGGTATATTAAGGTGTGATTTGCCCCTTGTTTCTCAAAAATTGACGCCGATCCAAAATATTAACACGTTCGAGGTAATCTTTGAAAAACTTTAGCAAGGTAGCAGATATTAGCTATAGGTCTGGTGTCGGATTCTGGGGCTAAACATATTTTTCGGGGCTGTACGTGGGGAAAATGTGTTTGCAAATAGAAAGAAAATGATATGAATACATCTAACGAGCGTAAGAATTAAACATGGTAAGATAGACATTGAAAGAATGGAGAGTATTTGTGAGATAGCAGTATGTACGCATTTTTATTTATAGCATATCTTTTTTAAATATTTTATCATAGTATTTGAGTGACCGAAACATAAGAGACCGGATCCATCCATGGACCTAAATCCATGCCTGCCTGGACGTCTAATGCACGAATATCTTATTTTCTTTCAGGTATGCTAACAAATCTATCGATTCACCGGACCTACAAATATCGCTATCTTCAGCCCCTCAAAATATGAAAAGTGAAGTCGTTAAGAATACCTATAATCTCAGAGACGACTTTTACGCATCCTTATTTTCGAATATAATTGATAAGAAAGCCTACGGGGTGGTACCAGCACTGATACACCCGAAGAGTAGAGGTTACATTAAGCTCAGAGGCAATAGTATCACAGAGCAGCCAATCATAGTTCCAAATTATTTCGACCACCCGGATGATCTGGATGTTTTGGTATATAGATAACTTCATTTATATCGAAGCATATCAACATAGCTCGAGTTGAAGAAGATTTCATGGACGATCTTTCAATTCACAGGTAGAAGGAGCCTTCTTTGCCTACAACTTCAGCCAAACCTTAAGTATGGAGAAATTGAATTCACGTCCCAACTCTAACACGATCCCGGAATGCGCTCACTTAAATTTTCCGTCCCGTGATTATTGGCGTTGCTACACACGGTTTTTCTCGTTGACCTCTTATCATCCCACTTCCACTTGTAAAATGGGCCCAGCTGGTGACAAAATGGCTGTAGTAGACTCACGCCTGAGGGTCCACGGTGTGAATGGTCTTCGGGTTGTGGACGCCTCAATTATGCCAACCATAGTATCTGGGAATACTAACGCACCAACTATTATGATCGCTGAAAAGGCCGCGGATCTTGTTAAGGAAGATTGGAATTATTTCGTGTCTTCCGGAGAGTGCAAGATTTCGAATGTTGTGAGAATTTCGGAAAACAGCTCCCCGAAGCTGCAGAACCATCCTGACGCGATATTCGAAAATACTGATAATTTGAACAACGAGTTACCGATCAATCGAGTCTCCAAAAATTGCAAATGTGCCAGTAAGCATGCCAGTCGCATTTGAATTATTTACTTTCCGAAAATATATATTTCTCAAGGGGAATGAGAATAATTATGACGTAAAACTGAGAATAACGTCAAACTGAATTTCTTCTGAATTCAGAATCTCTACTAAAATTATTATTTCAAGATGGCTTTATGGTAAAAAGGCCAGATTCACCTCCGACCACTTTGCTCCCAAACACATCGCGTACAATCTCATTCGATCCTACAGCACAAGTCGCCATGGCATTATTCTCCTCAGGTGTTATTCGACACAAGACGTTTTGGTTGACGTCATTGCACGTAATTGCATTTTTTTACAGTATTTCGCAGTATTTGAGCGAGCCGATAATACGAATCACAAAAATTGAAATACTTGTCCTGCGGGACGTTGAAAATGAAAATACTCACCTGCGGTCAAGTCAACCAGAATATCCTAGTAGAAGGACGCCGTGTCAAATAACACCCGTAGAGAATAAGTCAGAGTCGGATCAAACTCGTATGGAATCAATATATTTTGAATGTTTCATGCTTAGAATGTAAAATTACTTGTATTCCAAAAATGTAAATATACGATAGAATCTCACTGCATGTATTCATTTCTATCGATTGGAAGATATAGTAATATAGGCACGCGAAATATTCAAACACCAGACTCGACTGAAAGATCATCTGCGAATTACGTAAATGAAGATAAAAGAGTGCCGGGGATCGAATTCAATAACGTAGCTATAAGTTCGACAATTTTAATAAACTAGTGTGCGAAAAAAAAGTCTATACATAGTTTATAAGCAAAATCTACCGGGCCCAAGAGAATTTCTAAAGCATATACGAGATAAACGTACAAACGTGAAAGGCGTAAACGTGGTCTTAATGTAAATCGTATGTACGTGAATCAATCCGTATAAATTATTGTTTTTGTAATGAACATACTGTCTTGTTTTAATAAATCAAGTTGGGTTCTCACTTAAGGAAAATATATTCAAAACCATTGCACAGGCAATTATCGCGGTGCAAATGACGAATACATCGACGTAGATATAATAGATAAATCTTTATCTAAGAATTTTAACAATGGCAATATTCGAACTAATTTAAAAGTAACAAATGCGAGTGGAATAAAAACAAAATGTGTAAAAGAAGATGAAATGTAATTATGGTAACGGCGTAAATATAAAAGCTGTGTATTAGAACCATCAATATAATTTCAACGAGTAAAATAAAAGTATCTCTTTTACGATATTACGAAGGAGCTTCTCTTGCGTCATTTTATAGTTTTAACTGGCTGAAATTTCCCTCGGTCGGATACCATGTCTAATGTTGTCGCTCAAGTCGCTGCTGCTGATGAGAATGAAAATCTATCTGTCTATCTATCTATTTATTTATCTATCCATCTCTCACTCTCATTGACAATGAGTGCGGTTTCCTCAGTTTTCACCCAATAGCAAAGACAAAAGCGTAAGAAAAATAAACTCGGAGTGCATTTAATACAGTTAGCTGTAAATGCTATAAATCTTCGTATATTGCAAAGGGATTTATATACAAAGGTATTCCCCCGGTATGGTTCTATTAGACCACTGACTCTTTGTTCGCGAGAGAGTTTTCGAAAACTACGCAATCTATATTTGCGTTGAAATTTTTTTCACTGATGCACAACTAAACTTGATAAAATTAGGATCGTGAGGTTTTTCAGAAAGACGTGACTGGGCTCAACGCCTTGTTCATCTTTCAAGAACCTAAATATTCGTCTTGTAAGAATCTTCCTACATCTTTCAATTAGGCCACTTAACCATTTCACAACTATTCTTCACATACATTGTAACGTGTACGATTTTCAAGAGCACCTCTTTGCTCGTATGAACAATCGTCCGTTGTTCTGGGTGATTTTACCGTGACTGATAAAATTAGAAATTAGGAATCAATTATAAAAATACGGTGGGCTTTTAATTGAGCGCGAGTCAGGACGGAACTCGTACACCCAAAAGATCCTGTGCTCTTAACCAGACGTTTCGCAGACTCGGGTTTGTGAAACCAGAACTGCAGTTTGCGGGGACTCGGGATTTTTAATCCAAAGCTCCTTTTTGAAGACATGGAGTTTTTAAGCCTGAGGGAAAGGGAAGCATGGGTGCAGAGTTTATACGTCGTATTTTGCTGAAATCACAATCTTTATGGGAAAAAGTGTGCAACATTTTTTGTAGATAAGTGTTTCATCTTTATTTTTGATAAATGCTATTTCTGACGTAGGACAAACGGATACGGAGATAAATACGAAAAGTCATTTCTCGCCTTGTTCGTTGTTGCCCAATTGTTTTGCGTATAATGAAATCGTTGGAACTTATGAAGGCTTATATTTTACCGCTAAATGAAGGTATACATCAAATTACAGCTTGCTGGGACTTAATTTGAGGTTAAAACCTAAAACGAGTGGGCTAAATATCATATGTTTACTAAAAGAGTTGATATGACGTAATGAAAAGTCCGTGGAAATTTTATGCCACAGCTCTTGAGAATCATTCATATTCTGCGTGCTGACAATAAACAAAATTTATTTTGCTTAATATTCTACGCGCCTTATCAAATAAATTCTGAGTTTCGAATAACCGTTATCTTATTTCCGCTTGAAAATTTGGGTCCCTTTGATGGCGTTAAATCTCCGTGACGCGATTCACAAGGCATGCAACCTTTCAAGTAGGAAACTAACGTTCGATCACTTCTTATTTTACTAAGTAAGTGGAACATAGAAACAGGGACAAGAAAACAAATATTTGTTCTGAGCATCATTTTCCTAACAAGTAAGTAAGTGTAATTTAGAAATAGAATTAAGCAAACAAATATTCAATCCTGAGCAGTTATTTGAACCTTTCGTGTGTCAACAAAACCATTATTATACGTGTAAATTGATTGGATGAAGTACCCGTTTGACCTGAAGTATGCGCATGCGCAAAAATATTTTTACGAATATAAAAACCAGACATTTCGACGGAGGCTTGATCAATGTTCGTGTCGTCTTCAGTTCTTGATACAGCAGTTGCAAAAACTTGACCAAATCACAGAGTTACAATGGACATTGTACCCGACAGAAATACGCCTGTACCCCAACTGATTGTTCAGTGGGCATATACAGGGATCCGTTTAGCTTTGTCCTGCGCCGGGGTAACAGTCGGGTTTGTTACTTTTTTCGAAGTTCTAATAGTGCTTCTTCGACCTGACATTGTCGACAAGGATAATAGAGCACGCATCGTTCCAACGGTAGAACTGCTGGACCAGTACGACTTTGTAGTAATTGGTGCAGGATCCGCAGGAGCTGTACTTGCCAACAGATTAACGGAAAATAAAAACTGGACGATCTTGCTACTAGAGGCTGGAGGTGATGAAAGAGTTATTTCTGATCTACCTGTAATGACTTATAATCTTGTGAACACTGATATGGACTGGAAATTCAAAACTGAATCTTCTTCGGCCTATTGTAAGGGCATGGTCGACAATCAATGCCACTGGACCAGAGGAAAATCACTTGGAGGATCCAGCAGCGTTAATTACATGCTATACGTACGTGGAAATCGAAGAGATTACGACAACTGGAGGGATTCGGGGAATCCTGGATGGGGATACGATGACGTTTTACCGTATTTTAAAAAGGCAGAAAATATGACGATTCCCGGTCTCCGCGAATCGCCTTATCACGGTACCTCCGGCCCTCTTACAGTTGAAAATCCAAGGTATGAACACCCGATGCAAGGATACTTTTCGAATGCCATGTCTGAAATGGGCTACCATGAGGTGGATGTGAACGGCAAGACGCAAACTGGATTCAACCGACCGCAAACCACTACTAGAAACGGCCTTCGATGCAGCACGTCGAAAGCCTATCTGCGATCCACAGCTGATAGGAGAAACCTGCACATTAGTACGAATTCTCTGGTCCATAAGATTCTCATCGATAAAACGACAAAAACAGCTTACGGAGTTGAATTTGTCCGAGAAAACATGAGGCACATTGTTCGTGCAAAAAAAGAGGTAATACTCTCAGCGGGCGCGATTCAATCGCCTAAACTGCTAATGCTCTCAGGAATAGGACCCAAAGATCACCTGGAAGAGGTTGGAGTTAAGGTTATTCACGACAGCCCAGGAGTCGGGCAAAATCTTCAGGATCATATCATGATTGGTGGGCTTACTTTTTTGATCGATCCACCGTACAATGCATCTACGACAACTCTAGCGGACGTAACGGACTTTCTGGTAAAAAGAGAGGGTCACCTATACGGTACTGGCTTCTGCGAAACATTGGCTTTCGTCAACACCAGGTGAACATTTTCAAGCGTTAGGCGACCAGTTGCCAACTCGTACCAAAATAATCCAGTCCTGACAGTCGTACGCGCTTTCTCTGCAATGTAAAACAAATGACATAAATTTACATGCTTCTGAATTAGATATTTAAACATTTTTTCGTCTATTGGTATAAGTCTTGAGCAGTACGTTGAATTGTAAGGTACGCAGTTTCGTAAGCTATACACAAAATCTCTGTCACATTTTTGCAGATTGTTCAAAATAATACTAAAAACAACAGCAACAACAATAATAATAACAACTTAGATCCCGTAGTTTTTTGGTGCAATTAAGCTTTTATTCAAGTCATAAAATTGTCGTGAATAGAAATAGTATAACGGCATTATGGTATCAATTTTTCCAAAGCATGTGTAAGACTTAAATGCAAACAGGACCTCTGTTTATATACAGATAATGAATGAGAATTTGGTGAATTATAGTAGCATTCATCATGTGTAGTAAAAACATGGATAACGCGATGCTTCTCCAATTTTGAGGTTGTCGGGAGTTTCTCTGATCGGTATATTAAATTTTGAAATTTTTTGTACGCACGGTCCAATTATAGAGCGACGGCATCTATACTCGAAATTTACAAACCATATTAAAATCTGACTGAAGGATCACGTACTTCAAGCATTATCGTTCTAATTCCGTTTATGATATTCGCGTCGAAGAACAGTTGTAGCAGTTCTTGTTTTTTAGAAACACTGACATTACATGCGTCATACCGTGTCTCATAGAATATTTTTGAAATATCACCATTTTTACGCCATCTGAAATTTTCCTCGCGTATTCTACCAAGAAAAAAAATTTGGACACGCATTCAACAACAAAAATTCAGCATTATCTGATTTCAATATTCGGGAATTTAAAATCATTGACAATAGTTTCTGTCATCATCTACTGTCTTTAAAGTTCTGTTATCAAGTGGTTACGTTGTTCCGAAGCCAATGGGAAGTGGCGATTCGATTTTTCAACATTGCCATTACACGCCATGAATTTCCGGGATAATACGACGTGACTCGATTTTGTTTTCCCTTCAAGGTTTTGTTACACTACTGAGAGTACTTTCACGGATTTTCGAATTCTTCACCGGCCTCTGTTTCGGAAGTCTCAGGACACCAAATTTTCCGGTTCACGAAATCCGAGAATTTTCGATCGATGTTGGTTTGGAATTGGAATGTTTCACCAACAAAAAACAATCGCGTTGATGACTCCGTTCTAAGTACAAATTCCTGAACAATAATATTTCGAAATTTCACAATAACAACTTGATGACCCAGTGAAGAAGAAATTCAACTTACATTTGATACAAAATAAGTTGAAATTTTATGTTTGGCGTTTTTTTTTTCACTCCATATGCGAAAACTTGAACTGGATTAACAGATGACATCACACGTACAACAATTTATTCCCGACTCAACCATAAAGTTAACTTTATTGACCTCAAAAGCGGGATGAAAGCGGCCCGTGTTTTTCCCTAAAACACATTTGCGGGAAATATGATCTTAAATCCAAATCACCGAGAAATATGAGCCCAATTTAAAAGTCCCAATTTTCAAATAATTTTTACAGCCAGAGTTGAGTCGGAAGTAAAGTCCTATATGTAACACAGGAATAAAAGTCGACTTTATTCCCTTGTTACATAAGGTACTATTATACAAATATTTCTGATCAAACCTTTCGGTTTTCTTTTTAGGTATGCCAACAGTTCTATCGATTACCCGGACCTTGAATTATTTCTTAGTTCAACCGCTCAAAATGTAAACGGTGAACTTGTTACAAGTGTTTTTGGTCTCAGAGACGACTTTTACGCATCCTTATTTTCGAATATAATTGATAAGGAAGCCTACGGGGTGGAACCAGCACTGATACACCCGAAGAGTAGAGGTTACATCAAGCTGAGAGGCAATAATATCACAGAGCAGCCAATCATAGTTCCAAATTATCTCGACCACCCGGATGATCTGGATGTTTTGGTATACAGATAACTTCATTTGTATCGAAGAACATCACATAACTTGAGTTTAAGGATATTTCATGGACGATCTTTCAATTCGCAGGTAGAAGGGATCTTTTTTGCCTACAACCTCAGCCAAACCTCAACTATGAAGAAATTGAATGCGCGTCCCAATTCCAATACGATCCCGGAGTGCGCACACTTAAATTTTCCGTCCCGTGATTATTGGCGTTGCTACGTACGATTTTTCACGTTGAGCGTTTATCATTCCACTTCCACTTGTAAAATGGGCCCAACTGACGATAAAATGGCTGTAGTAGACGCACGCCTTAGGGTCCACGGTGTGAACAGTCTTCGGGTCGTGGACGCCTCAATTATGCCAACCATAGTATCTGGGAACACCAACGCACCAACTATCATGATCGCCGAAAAGGCCGCGGAGTTTATCAAGAAAGATTGGAATCCCATCTTTTCCGGTGGGTGCAAGACTTTGAATGTCAAAGCTTGGGAAAACATTTTTCCAACGTTGCAAAGCTACGCTCACGCATGAAATTGAGAAGGACCGCCAGTTCGGACGATGAATTGACGACCAAAGGAGTCTTTGAAAATGCATTGTCCCGATGGTGCAAAATCCCTGCATCGTTATTACTGTTCAGACGCGGACCGCCGGCAAGAATTTGTCAGTAAGCATGCCACGCGTATTTGAATACGGTGGATTCAATATAAAAACATTCTGCAATTCTGCCACATAGAAATTTTTTTACTCACAGCGACGGTCGTTCCAATTTTTTGTGCATTAGAGTTTTTGTGTAATCAGGATTTTGAGTTTTCAGAATTTGGCTTTCCCAAAAGTTATACTTCGTGTATCTTTTATGTAAACTTTGATCTTTCAGGATTCCGGAACTGACCCAGATTGTTCATACTTAAATGTATAAACTCGTTAAGTAAGTATACGATTGGGTACAGGATGCATTTACGAATGGTCGGCAATTTAGAAAATAATTTTGTACAGTGAAATCTTAGTTAGGTGCACGTTTTTCAATGATCACGTATTTATAACCGAGAAAATCATGGAAGTAAATTTCTTCTAAGTCCATGATTTCGAATTTGTACATGATTTCAAATAGCTCCATGGCTATTGTTTCGTCATTGTATTCATATCGGAATTGACTAATGCCATTGAATAAATACGATGTGTAAAACGTAACATAGCAGACTTCAATATTTGTACTGAAGGACGATAAAAAATTTAGTGTACAACGTTTTGTTGAAATAAGTATGGTGGCACCGTTCATGTTTACACACCTAGCTGTTAATAGTTGTGTGTGAGTCACAGTAGAAAATCAAAACCAATCCAGCATAAATTATAATTCGAACTGAAACTTTATTGGACTCATTTAATTGAAGTATGGACTCAAGTGTTTTCTACCCAGTTAGAGGAGTTGCTTTTACAGCACTTCTATTCCAAAACAAACAAACAACAAACAAAAGTCCTGAAGGTTTTGCCCGACTCCTGGGCTGTTGCGAATAACCTCAATGCCAAGGTCTTCTAGGTTCTCTCGCGGACCGATTCCTGATAGCATTAGCAGTTGAGGCGATTGAATCGCGCCCGCTGAGAGTATTACCTCTTTTTTTGCACGAACAATGTGCCTCATGTTTTTTCGGACAAATTCAACTCCGTAAGCTGTTTTTGTCGTTTTATCGATGAGAATCTTATGGGCCAGAGAATTCGTACTAATGTGTAGGTTTCTCCTATCAGCTGCGGATCGCAGATAGGCTTTCGCCGTGCTGCATCGAAGGCCGTTTCTAGTTGTAGTTCGCGTGCGCATAAATCCAGTCTGGGTCTTACCGTTCACATCTACCACACTGTAGCCTAGTTCAGAAGTGGCATTCAGAAAATAGCTCGTAATAGGATGTTCATATTTCAAGTGTTCAACTGTCAAATGGCCAGTGGTTCCATGATACGGCGATTCACGGAGATCGGGTATTGAGATATTTTCGGATTTTTTGAAATAAGGTAAAACATCCTCGTATCCCCATCCATCATTTCCAAAATCTCTCCATTGAGGTATGCCAACAGTTGTGTCGATTTCCCGCACCTCCAATTATTTCTTGGTTCAACGACGCTAAATACGAATACTTAAGTCGTTAAAAGGATCTTTGGCCTTAGAGACGATTTTTACGCAGCCATATTTTCGAACATAATCGATAAGCCAGCGAACGACGTGATACCATCGCTGATAAACCCGAAGAGTCGAAATTACGTCAAACTGAGAGACAATAATATCACAGAGCAGCCGATCATAGTTCCAAACTATTTCGACGGCATGAATGATCTGGCGGTTTTGGTACGTAGATAATTTGTATACTGAATAACATTATATCAAAAATCGTACAAAAATTATGTGTAGTTCACTATTTGATTTTTGATCCGGTATACCTGGTGATTCGTGCTTTGGCAATTTATTACGTGATTTTTTATGTGTTTCATCGAATTCACAAGATAAATTTTATAATTCAACACACAATCATTTTCAGGAGGACTACTTGAGAGTGAGAGGACAATGTAGGGTGTAGAGTATCAGCAAGAATGTGGGAAAGTTGGACAGGCGCGTAGACTTGAAAACTAGACGTAGCAGCTAGTAATTTCATTGAAAAGCTGAAAATTTTTCAACCAAGGTCATGTATTCTCAAAATTGGATGGTCATAGGGTTGGTATTGAGCTAGTTGCTGAATTACAATATACTGTGTAGCACGCATCGCGGTGGTGTCCCGGTTACCAATGGATATCGTGTTTTTCGTGAAGCTGAGATGGGACGATCGGATCGATCGGAACACTGTCTGGGACCGTACCATTAAATTCTGATTGCAGGTCAACGATGAAAGTATTAATTTTTACCTTCAGGCACTTTAAACACAGCGTTGGAATCCAATCTCGATGAATAACACATTTGCTAATGGAGTCGATATCACGTAATGGAAACTCGGCGGGAATCTTATACTAGAGCTCTCGAGAATCATTCATGTTCTGCATTCTAACACTGACCGAAACTCGTATTGTTTAATATTCTGTATGCCTTGTATAATAAACGCCGAGCTTCAAATATTTGATATTTAGTTCCCGCTTGCAAGCTTGAGTGCCTGGTCATGGCTTTGATGGCTCCGTGAAACGACTCCCAAGGCATGTATGTTTACAAGTAGGGGCAAAGAAACAAATATTTGAACTTGAGTACTGTTTGACTGGATAGGTGGAGTATTAAAACAGGAAAAAGAAAACAAATATTTCAACCCGAGTGCTTATTTGAATGTTATATGCATTAGCTAAACTATTACTATGCTTGTGATACGATTGGCTGAGGTCCAAATACTGGTACGATGAGAATTATGTGATTTGTACCGCTACGTTCGCAAACGTACGCATCCGTTTGACCTGAAGTCATTCGCGTACACGCACAGATATTATTGGGACTATAAAAACCAAGTATTTCAACGGAGATTCGATCAATGTGTTGAGTTCTTGTGCCGTGTTGAGTTCTTGATACAGGAATTGCACACACTTTTCACAGTGAATGCCAAATCACAGTGTGGTGATAGATATCGTACTCGATAGATATACGCTTGTGCACCCCAACTGCAGACTGTCCAATGAGCATATATTGGGATCCGTTTATCGTGAATTTAAGAATCTGTCGAATGGAGCGAATGAAGAGAAAATATTGCTAAAGACTGGAATAAATGGCGTGGGCATAAATGCAAGAAACGCAGAAATGAAACAAATTCACATGGTCTGTACAAGCAGAAGCTGACGGGATCAAAAGAATGTCAATAATGCACACGAGAAAAACATAGAAACGTTAAACGTATTAACGTGGATTTTAGAGTAAATCGTCAGTACGTAAGTCGAAATTTAATGAATCTCTTATGTAGCAATCTAATAGTATATTGTGTACCAAGAACGGGAAGTGCGAAATTAGCATTTTTTTTTCCTAAATTGATCGTCAAGTGACGTATTGCTAGATCAGAAGAGCTGGTATTGGCCATAGTCACCAGTCATACGGATAAGGAGATACTTACCCCTGGATAAAAAAATTTTTTGTGTGAGTGATAAAAAATCGAAGAAAATCATGCATATACTATTTTCAAGGGGGTATTCACTTATAGATTGGGTGACAAGCGGCTGCAATGGTTTTAATACTTCTACGCAATTTTAAAGTAACTGCTTTCTCAACTAGTTTACGATTTCAACAATTAGATACCCACTCGAATATTTTATACCAGTAAACACATCTGCATTCTACTAATGATGAAATTGCACAATGTTTTTACAGCCAACACCGAATCAAGGAGTTGTCATGGAAATTGTTCCCGAAAGAAACACATCTGTATCCCAACTGATTGTTCAGTGGGCATACACTGGTATCCGTTTTGCTTTGTCCAACGGGACCATGATTGGTTTTTTAACATTTTTGGAACTTTTGATAGTCCTCCGGCGACCTGACATTGTCGACAAAGATAACAGAGTACGTATCGTTTCGGTGGAAGAGATGCTTGGCAGTTATGACTTTGTAATAATCGGAGGAGGATCTGCAGGAGCCGTACTCGCTAACAGATTATCGGAAAATTCAAATTGGACTATCCTGCTATTGGAGGCTGGGAACGATGAAGGAGTTATCTCTGACGTACCTTCACTGGCTTTATATCTTCAGCACACCGAAGTCGACTGGGGATTCAAAATTGAAAATTCGTCGACCTATTGTAAAGGCATGGTCAACAATCAATGCAACTGGCCCAGAGGTAAAGCACTCGGAGGGAGCAGCGTCATTAATTATCTGATATACGTTCGTGGCAATCGAAAAGATTACGACCAATGGGAGGAGTTGGGAAATTCCGGATGGGGATACGACGCTGTTTTACCATACTTCAAAAAAGCGGAAAACGTCTCCATCCCCGAACTCCGCGCATCTCCTTATCATGGGACCACTGGCTATTTGACTGTTGAACGAGGAAGATACAAGCATCCGATTGCAAGCTATTTTCTGAATGCTAGTTTTGAAATGGGTTACTCTGAGGTGGATGTGAACGGAGAGACGCAGACGGGATTTATGTACCCGCAAGCCACTGTGAGAAATGGCCTTAGATGCAGCTCGGCAAAAGCCTATCTGCGTTTCACAGCTGGAAGAGAAAACCTCCATGTGCGCACGGGTGCTTTGGTCACTAAGATTCTCGTGAATGAAACCACAAAAACAGCTTACGGCGTTGAATTTGTCCGAGAAAACATGACGTACACCGTTCGTGCAAAAAAAGAGGTAATACTCTCAGCGGGCACTATTCAATCGCCTCAACTGCTAATGCTCTCAGGAATCGGTCCTAAGGAACACTTAGAAGAGGTCGGCATTCGGGTTATTCTGGATAGTCCAGGAGTTGGGAAAAATCTTCAGGATCATGTGGGGATTGGAGGACTTACCTATCTGATTGATCCGCCGTATGATTCATCAACATCGACTCTTTCGGAAGTAGAACAATTCCTGGCTGAGCGAAACGGCTCGTTATATGACATATCCTTCGGCGAAGTTATAGGTTTCACCAATTCCAGGTATCAATGATATAATAAAAATGTTTACTGATATTTCTCTGTACAGCAAATATCAATAATTTTACTCAATGATTTTCAGTTTGATACTTTCATTGTCCATCGCGGTAGACAGAGGTAGATTCCCACTAGCTGTTGCTCTTATCCGTAATCCAATTATGTACATTCGAGTATGCTTTTCATTACTAGTGCTTCTGCCCCTACACTGTTGAAAATGATTGTGAATTTACTACACATTTATTGGACAAAAGACGTGTAAATTTACAAATTCAGTGCAGCAACGTAAATTACTATGCATTTGTTTGAAATTTACAATGAAAATTTTTGATTTTACTAAAATTTATAGGAAAAACACAGAAAAGTAATCTGATTTCACTAAGTTTTATAGTAAATTTATTGTGTTTGTGAATTGAATACACAGCAAATGTATGGTGAATTCACTGTTCCGTATCCGGATAAAACTTCTAGCACAGTGAAAGAAGTTCTATACAGAACTTTTCAACACTGTATAATTATGTAAGTATAATACGTAATCCTCCATAGAAAGTTACTCCGCACACGGCTATGCAACGTAGTCACAGCTTCTAAACCGTGCTTCTATAATAATTCTTACATTCGTTATCGCTTCACTGAACACAATAGTTTCGTTAGATTCTGTGCACACACTAATTGTCATGGCTTCTTTTTCTGCGAATTCTGATCTTACGCTCAGGTCGTTCAAACTAAAGATTTCGTCTCTAGTAATTTAATTGTCGTAATCAATTAGTAGGTGTACAAGATTCGTAGTTTCTACCTATTAGATCAACCGTGGAGTAACACCTTAAAAGTCATATTGAACAGTCATTTTAATACTGCATTTCGGCACCCTGGTCATTTGTAAGTATAATCAAATAATTTTTGACAAAACATACGAACGACTTGAAAAAAAATCAACCAATGCAACTTCTTCTACAGAGAAAAGAATATTTCTTTTACTCGTGACTTGATAAGTCAACTGAAACTTTTTGCCGTTGTTACGGGGTGGATGGTTGAAATCACGACAGTAGAGCAATCAATAAATCCGACAGGCGCTTACTCTAAATCACGTATTTCTTACTAGTCACATGTTTTATTCTAATATATGATAGAGAACATTGGATAAAAATTGTTTACCTTCGGAATAACAGTGGACGATAGCTTTTTTATAATTGAAACTTGTCACCGAATACAAAAAGTTTAATTTGATTTATCAAAGCATGAGTGAAGGAAATTATTTAATTTTTTTTATAGCAAAGTCACATTCTTTTTCAAGAATTCAAGATTCAAAATGCTGTCTATCATGCTGTCTCTTTGGCTTGGAGGTGGGCCTGAAAGGAGTAGAAATAGAAATGGATTGTATCAAGATAGGCTTCGCTTTGGAATTGAATGAAAAAGATTTGTCTATTTAAATTCGCAATTTATCGAGGAAAATTTGCTTCCAAGTAAACGTCATGGTGACATCTCACATGCTTTCAGGTATGCTAACAGTTCCCTCGATTTTCCTGACCTCCAGTATTTTCTCTGGTCATCGGCTTTCAATGGAAACAGCGAACTTACCAAGAATGCGTTTGGTCTCAAAGATGATCTTTACGAAACCTTATATTCGAATATCATCAACAAGGATGCCTACAGTATAATCCCATTTATATTACACCCGAAGAGCAGAGGCTACATCAAGCTGAGAGATAATAATATCGTACACCATCCACTCATAGTTCCGAATTACTTTGATAACCCACAAGATTTGGAGATTCTGGTAAGCTGATAAATCTGGTGTCAAATAATACCGATATTTCTATCGAAGTGTAACTTTCACACGGGATCTCGTTTTTTACAGGCGGAGGCAGCCGATTTCATTTACAATTTCAGCCTTACGTCGACTATGCAGAAATTGAATGCCAGTGTCAGCTCCAACTTGATCCCGGATTGTGCTCACTTGGAATTTCCATCTCGTGACTATTGGCGCTGCTACGCACGATTCTATACATTGACGATTTATCACGCTACTTCCACTTGTAAAATGGGCTCTGAAAATGACGAAATGGCTGTGGTGAACCAACGCCTCAAGGTTCACGGTATAAATGGTCTCCGTGTTGTGGACGCTTCCATAATGCCAAACATAGTGTCCGGTAATACCAATGCTCCAGTTATTATGATCGCTGAAAAGGCAGCAGATCTTATTAAGGAAGATTGGAATGGTCACTAGTCGAGCAAATGATCATCAAAAGCATTGATACGTAAACAAAGATAGCTGATAAAAATATTTTCCCGTAAAAAGTGGAGCGCTGTTGTTTGTGAGAGCTAAATATTCATTAATATAGGTAAATATTGAATGATCTTAGGTTTGATGCCGGGAGTTTTCGGCGAATGGTCTCAACGCAAACGATGTTTCGCCGCTCGATAAGCAACCGAAGTTACATTTTACACGAAGTGAGTCCCTAAGTAAGCAGATCTACAGCCAATCATATTTCTGTAACGATTGATGAATGGGTAATAACAAATTTGACAACTATTTTTTAATGCCCTACAACGTAGCAAAATTAGAGCGACATCGGGGGCAATCTCCAAATGAACGTTCGTTGTCAGTTACAGGAAAAGTAATGTTTGGATCTTCACAGAGTTTTCACATTATGTTCGTCATATTTCTTATCATCATAATTATTTTCCACAATAATTTCAGTTTCTCAAACTGAAAGCCGAAACGGGTACGTCACACTTATTTCGCCTAAATAAACAGGTACAACTTCACTGTGCTTTTGTTTTTCGTCGCTATTTATGTCGTGAACGTGAATAGAAAATTTAAACCATCATTCCGTAGCAGTGAGCTAAAATATGGGTACGAACCGGATTATCGTCAGCTTGAAATCGACCAGAGGAAGCAATACGAGTCGCTGTTTCGGATGTTGACAATAGCCTTCTTATCTTGAATATCCTTCAGTAGTTTTGTGTACAGCAACACATCTCCTTATAGTGGAATGTACTTGTCGTTGAAATTACAGCCAGATTGATCATTTCGATCAACGACCAGCCACAGTCTTTCTTTTGGAAATATTCCACTTTGGGAAAGACTGTTTCTTCCACGTTTTCTTGGGATCACTCTTGTACGTCCGTCGATTGGAACATGACTTCATTTCTGGTATTTTGAAAAATTTCGTTTCCGCCACAATTTCGTTACACTGAATCTACAAGTCAAGGCAGAGTTTCTTTTTAAATTTTCCACGTTTTATAGCGTTCTCTTCAGTCTTGTGACAACCAGGAGTCTTGCATCAAACTGCTCAAGTTTTTTTTTTTTTGGCACAAATTTATAACGGCTCCGGTTCTAATTTAACTCTTGTAAGCTATACCCAATTCTACTCATCGCATTTGATCACTTCTCCGTTGTTTCTGAAATCCATCCTCCGCGTTTCGAAATTGTTGAAAATTGGCTATCACCGACTTCAAAATTCCGATTGTAGTAAAAATTCGTATTTTCTGTTCGATCGTCGAGACGTCGTTTCGTGATAATTTATTCAAAAGCCTGATATTTTGGGTTCTGAAACAAATCCACTTTTGAATTTGCACGAGTGATGATCTCTTTGTCAAAAGTTTAAATGCCGTTTCCACGATTTTGATCAATTTCAGACACTTCTCGGATTCCATTTTTCGTCTTCTTTCGAGCGCACGAAATAAAGCTATGAGGGCAAAGCTTGCTTCAGGATCATTGTCGTGTGACAATGCGGTGTAAAAGAATGCGAGTTTTTTATTACAATAATTCAAATTAAACATTACATAATTTCGTCGATGAAATTTTCTTCATCACCATTATAATATGACAGAAGGAAAGGTATAATAATTTTATCAAATCATTCAAATTATTATGTGTATAAACGTATATATTATGTGTATAAATAAAATGTATAGATATAAAAAAGTTTTGCCGCGTTTCATCATTCGCTTTCCACATATCACCTTTCGCAATTTTGACAAATTAGTTTACACGTTTTCATAGCTTTGACCTTGTTTGTCGGTACAATACTTTATTTCTCGAAGAGCTTTACGTTTACTGAATTGGTAAAATCGTATTTGGGTTAGGCGGGCTTATTTGAATGGTACAAAGGTCCCTTTTATATGTCATGACTTACACATTGTCCAAGATTCATGAAGAACCGTATGTAATATTCTGTAATAAAATTTCGAGATCTTTCGCGAACAAATTCAGAGCGAACAAATTCAAAAAATTAAGGTAAATTCTGTCGGAAAATATGGTCAAGAAATCTATTCTGTAACCACAAACGATATAACATTTGCTTTATGAGTTCGAGGAACTTATTCTTTATGCGGACATATATTAATGAAAACAGAACATTTTAAGCTCTTATTCTAGACAAAATAACCGGAGATTTTTTCACAGCGAATAATGGAATAACAGTCAGAAATATGGACATCTTCATGTGCGTTGACTCTAAATTATTGTATCTTGAAAGACCGATTGAGAATCAAATCATTGCTTTATATGTATAACGATGCCATGTTACAACAATGCGAATTATTAATTAAATTATTATGCGAAAAACCAGGTTTTATTAGTACGTACAGCGGAATGCGTACCGGTAGATGTCGGTACAAGGGAAATAAATGAATGTTTTCAAGAACTTCCACTTTATAGAGGCAACGAAACAGTATTCATGTTATCGAGAACGCATATTTTAGTGAAATCGTGAAATCAAATCGAATGCAACGTATTTCCATCAACGAAGTTTAATTTTAATAACGCTTGGTACAGAACATGTCGGATTTTAGTACCAGCAATAGCACCAGATGAAATATAAACTAATACTAAGAAGTCGTGGAGATGCGTAATGCTAGAAAATCTCGCGACAGGTGAAATTTATTCAAATCAAGATTCAGCAAAGTTATCCGGAAAATATAACGTTTCCAGTAGAGAGACTAGTCGTGTTAAATGGTATAGGAAGAAAAGTTACAGCTCAAATCTCAAATAATCATGTATTATCCATGAATTTGCTTAGTGACAAAGACGTGATTAGAAAATCTTTAGAAGAAGCTTGGGGAAAGGTACACAATTTCTTCAAACTCATCGGAACATGAGGCGCCACCTTGTCGAAGGAATAAAATTCTTGATCGATACTCTAGTTCATGGATATGCTTACAGGCTCAATTTGGGATTCAGTTAGAAATTTATTATTACGTAAGAGCGAAGGAGTCAGAACTCCGGAAAACAAAGTTAGCTCAGATTTCATCGCAGAGTTGGGGTGGGCGATAGTGATCCACTATTCCCAGGCCCACGAGGCAGGAATACAGAGGACCAAAATATTTCTTTTACACTTGTGCAATTTCCTAGTTGGCCCAACTTCCTTGAAATTGAGCAGAGCCAATCAGTGAGTCGGTAGATTCTTTAAATCACGAAGCAAACGCCAATAGGAACATTGTGCTCAAATAGAATGAGTCTCTTCGAAGAGATCTATCTACCAGAATAGTTCTGAAAAATCTACTTGTGCAACAGTTGATCAACTCTATGAGATACTTTGAATCCTTATTTCGAATCTTCTTACAAGAAAATTTCTAAATCTTGACCTCTTGGTGAAGCATTTCTTACTTGGAAACTCAAAGTGCGTAAGTGAAATAATTTTGTACCGGTAATTACCAACTTTGTCTTCTGTCAATTGATGCATTCCAAAATAACTACCTTTGACTTTTGTTTCTAATCAAATATTCTGAACTAACTTTTGTTACTGTGTTCTGATCCATTTATTTTGAATAAACCCTTTGACCTTGTATTTAATTTGAAATTGGAGTCAAATTAATTAATAATCCCCTGATTATCGTCCATTGTTTTAACGACATTCTATCAGAAAAGACTTGAGCAAGTAGTTCGATTCGCGTCCACATCCCGAATCATCAAGATCAACGAAAGTTGAATGCGACACTCTTTTACTACAAATGCTCAGTTCCTGTCAATACAAGCTTAACCAAGAGAAGGAAAATCCACGTTCATTTCAGGTAAATCGACTGCGATTCGAAGATCGTTCGATCGAAACGGTAATTGAGAGATTTTTTCTTTTTGTAAGTTTGATTTCATTGCTAACCAACTTTGTAATCATTCTTTTTCATTGTACACAATACCAAATCGTAGCTCACTTTTGTAACCTCTCCTAATGAAAATCATATAATTCACGATGTATCACGTGATTTGTCTAATGTGCTTCTTTACGGTGTATTTCTGAACACTAGACTTACAATTGGTAACTACTGAATAAAGAAGAAACTGGCAGCTTAAAAAAAAACGAGTTAGTGAGATATCAAAACAGTTTGCAAATATTAACGGTAAGCTCCGTGTATTGAGTTCATTGTTACGCGCAACTGTCGCTTCGACAAAATTGTATCTTTGCGCGCTGAGCATCGTGATATGCCCGGGCAAGTAACCATAAATCGACATCCGATGGGTGGATCGTACTCATTTCATTGTAAATCTTCTCCGATGGTGCCCGATTCTTCCGCGCTTATCGCAGTCTCTCTCTCGCGTTTCCAGATATCAGCGTAAATCTTGGTGTACGGATTACCCAACTCCAGGTAAAACTGAAATGTGTATTCATGTCAACGTAGCGGTGAAATATCATGCACCGTAAAAACAAAATCATTCTATAATGCAGATATTATTGTTTCAAATGTACATATAGAGTGTGTCACATTCAAAAATTTTCAACTTCCCGACGAGCGCTTGGAAATAATGCTTGTTGTTGGACAAAATAGAAGCTTCGAAAGGACTGAGTACAGTGGCACAAGTTTTAATTAAGGTATGTGATAACGATTTTACGGAATAAGTGAAAAACCAGTATTAGAAAACCTTTAACACGTATTATCTTATTCATATTTCACAAAAAAAAAAAAAATATAATGGCCCAAAAATATTATCTGAAGCGCATAACAAAGAAATAATGATATACAAGGGTCGCAAAAAATACAGCAAGACCTTTCTTCCTGAAATTCAAAAGAAATAATACGTGTTAAATATTTATTGCTAATGTCTATTTTCCATTTTTTGAGAAAAGAAGTATTTGCACACCCTCAAACTGGAACGACAGTGCTCAGCCGCTTCGCGGCTTCATTTTCGACCGGTAACAAGCATTTTTTGCAGACGCCCGTACATGAATCAAAAATTATTTGAACGCGAAAAACAACAATATATACATAGATACGTATATTAATCTCTACAATGTATGCAAGTGATGGATGACATACTTGCAAATTTCACGAGCAACTAAGGTTGAATCAGTGATTTCATGGAACGCATCCAAGTCAGGTTGAAATACGTAAGAATGATCAATCTTTTGCAAAACATTGAGCATACCGTTTTAACGTGCTCCTCAATCAGCTCGGCTATGTTGATCGTCAGCTTTTCGAACGACGGTCGTTCCGACGGCTCCGCCTTCCAGCAACGAAGCATCATTTGGTAACTAGAATGGAGGTGTGAAAAAGTGGTATAAAACATCCGTATGAGTCGAAGGATTCGTTCGTTGATGATTCGGGTGAAATCGACGCTTGCCACTCACATGCTTTTCGGCGCGTACGGCGGTTTCTCCATACGATAACCTTCGGCTAGTTTTCGGCACATATCCTCAGGTCTTATCAGGGGATAAGGGGTTCTCGCCAAAGAAAACAGTTCCCACAAAACGACCCCGAAAGACCAGACGTCCGATTTGGTAGAAAACACTCGATCCCTGAGCGACTCGATGGCCATCCACTTGACGGGGAGAGGACCATTCTCCGTGCTCTTCTGATTCTCTTCTTCCCGAAGAGACTTTGACAAACCAAAGTCACAGATCTTTACCACGTTGTCATCGGCGAGAAGTATATTTCTCGTTGCTAAGTCACCGTGTATGATCTGAAACACGATTCAGTTTTAACTCCATTCTATACGCCGACTAACATCACTGATTTTGTGTCCGAAGAAGACTAGCGAATAAGACCACGAGTGAGCTGTGTCAGTATTGGGAATTACTGACTCAAGAAGATTGAACTTGCGATTATCTTCCTACCTTTTTCGCGCCGAGATACTGCATGCCACAAGAAACCTGCCAAGCCCAACACACCAAGTCGTGCGTGCACGTCGGCCTTGAGTTGAAATCCGTCCGATCACCTGGATACTTCAACGGCGCGTTGAGTTCCGTTAAACTGATACTAGCGGAACAGTCGTCCACTCTAGCATCCGTAGACTTGGAAGTAACGTTGTTCGAGCAGTTAACTATTGTCGAATTGCCATCGGAACGTCTGTCCGTGTTTCTACTGCGAGCATAACACAATAAAAATAATGGACAGCTTAGATCGAGAATTAATACACTTTGTAATGATTCAAATATAACCGCTCATTGTACACGGCGCGATCGGATGAGGTTAGACCCAGGGAGTGGGGCACCTGGTCGTAAATTTAAGGAGAAAATTAGGTGGTTTTGTCTACGTCTCTCGAGAAGGAAGGAGGTGCGGAGGTTTTCCTGTCTGAAAAGAAATCGTAATCGATCCAAAATCGACCAATTAAAAATAATAAAGTAAATCTAAACTACGAGGACATACCTATTAAATTGAAAATTAAACACTCCAAAACCCAAGCCCAAATTTAAAAAGAGACGACATAGAACGAGAAATAATAAAAGTGCAATAAACAAATATAGTGCCTCGACGAAAGACGGTTATTGACAATTATTTATAATCTCGAGAATATCCACCAATATTACCATATACACTGTTTTAAACAATATACACCTGGAATGAATGAATTTTAAACCTAATGACGGCTCATGTGTGGATATATTTATAAATAAATTAAAATTTTCACTCTACTACTCATAGTTTACAAAAGATTTTTAATATTGATTTCGAATAATTTTTAATTATCAAATAATCTTATAACTTGTTTTCGCAAATTCTATTCACATGAGCGTAGTAGTTCCGATGGTGATGGACAATTCTCAGAGATCAACGGCGAATTGGTTGCAGCGTGCTAACTTGATAGGCTTATGACTAGTAACGATATTTTTCGTGACATCAATCGATCACAAGTCATTGAAACTCTAGTTTTGACTATCATCCGACGATTCATTCCAATACCACCATAATAACATGGGATAAGAAAGAACAGAGATGTGACAAAGATGGGCCGAAGGTAACCAAAATTCATGTCAGTATTGGAGGCCAGGGCGACTTACCCAACGTCATCGACCTCGATCGCGTCTTCACGGGCAGCCGAAACGCAAATTTTTTCTCCGGAATCGTTCAATTGATCGATGAAGTTGACTCTGCGTCGCACCAAGTAGTCGTGTAAGTTCCCGTACCGGCAGTATTCGACGATGACCAAGAGTTCGCCTATCGACGTCCAACGGAATACGTGAGTGTCAGTATCCATGACGCCGTATGGTGTGAGAACGAACTTAATTTAAATTACGCGAATCGACTCACCCAAATCAATATTTTTGGTGCACGCGCCGAGAAGGTTGACAATGTTCAGATGTTGACCCAAGTAAACGAGAATCCTGAGTTCGCGAAGAAGGGCCTTCATGCAGTTCAGGTTGGCCGTCGGTCGGACCGTCTTGACCGCAACTGTCGTGACTGTTTCGCGTGAGCAGATCGTCTTTGCCTGTGCCTTCCTCACTACACCGAATGCACCGCTTCCTAATACATCTTCTGAAAGGTATATAACATGCATGTCGGATCACCGATTATGTATACTCGGAAAAACTTCAACGGAGCATATTGGGTATTGCAGAAATAGTCTGAATCGGATATGCGTGGCCAAATGACCTAAAACTTTTTCGCAGAAAAATCAAGTCAATGAATTGAAGTCAGGAAAAAAGTGTCCGCTGATTCAATACTGATGTTTATCTGGCCATTTTGTCCGCAGCAAAAATCTCTCGGCGATCTCCTCAGATCACATGGATAGAATTTTACGAATTATAGGTGTTTCCAGGTGTGATGAAAACAGATTTCTCTATTTACGATGTAACAGCTGATGTTCATCTACATATTAACTCCGCTTTTACATTTTTCCCGTGATTTGACACAAGAAACTAATGACGTTCATTGGTCTGTAATATTGGCATATACCTAAATAACATTTTTACCATGCAGCAATGAGCTACCGTCACTCGCAATGAAATCAAGATAAACCTGCGACGGTGGTCCGTTGTTGAGAAACGTTCCGGTGAGGTGGCAAAATACAAAAAGTTAATACATGAATCTAAATCTGAAGATCCGCTAATCGTAAGAGTCAATCAAACTCTATCAATTAACAGAGAGGACTGAAGATAATCCAGGTGCCCGAATGCCGATTGAACACGTGATGTGAGAGGATCCAACAGGCGGAAAGTTCGAGGTGC